>NC_090931.1:1276055520-1276355520 GCF_040938575.1 Ambystoma mexicanum | reverse complement strand
CCAAAGAGAGCGAAAACAAAGAACTGAAAAGAGATGAGAGAACACAGAGAGAGAGAGAGAGAGAGAGAGAGAGAGAGAAACAAGAATAGTTATAATAAAACCATACTACAGCCCAAAAAAGTAAATGGCAATAGACAACACATTTCTTAATACTGAATGTTTTGAGCAGGAAGAAGTAAGCGAATGAATTTTCCATAGGAAAGTTGGGTATCTTAAATTGAAATCCAATAGAACAGGCAACAGTAGAAGCCAGGGATAGAAGGCGTAGTAAAATGAATATTCACTGGGGTGCTACTGGAAGACATGGGCATTGGGGAAATGCATCTAAGCATCATAATAATAGATATTATATTACACAATGTAATAGCACTCAATGTATTGCCTTAAGAATGAAGGGCCAAGTAAACCCTTCCAAGATTCAAACTTGCCACAAGGAAGCTAGCACCATGTCTGAGGCGAACGCTTAACCTGCGGCCTGTCTAGGACATCTTAGAAAGACGGAGAGAAAACAACATACCATCTCAGTTGACTGTAGGAAGACAAGACAAGGTGTGAAATAGCTGGGAGCTACGTAACTCCTCGTCAGAGCCTAGACGATTCTGGTTAGCTTGACACCAACAGCCACCAGGAGCTACATACATTTGGCTCACCAAGCCAACTGGTGCCACATAAATATACCTACCTGAATATGAACACCGTCTGGGTATTTGCTTAAAAGGTGAATTAGTAAACCTCTAGAAGACAAGTGAACACGAATGGTCATAAGTTCTGTACACAAAGTTCTAGTTGCATCTCATTTGGAAGTTCGATTTGTTGTATACTATGTCTCAGTGCCTCATTCTGTAGCAAGAGCAGAGATAACGTGTGAGCAAGAGAGAGTAATGTCGTTACACGTGTAGTGATGTGGCAGCAAAGCTAGGTAAAGACTAAAGGAGGGGTAGCAGCAGGATTGAAGATCTAAAGGGAAGGCATTTATAAATGTAAAATAAATGCAAGGGAAAGCAATTTAAAGAGTGTGAAAAAAGCAATTTAAGGAAAAAGTAAAAAGGGAAGACCTGTAAAGCAGCATGGCAAGATACGGAGGATTCAACAGAAACCGCAACAGAGTACAAGACATAGCAATAAAAGGAGGGGTACAAGGCATGGGCATTTCAGGCCCTCCATTCACGAGACTGGACCTGAATAGCTCCTGGGTCCTGATGAGTAACGCCTGGCCAGAGGATAATCCTGACGCACTAGGAGCTACTTCCAGCTCCTGCTCTAGGAGTTGTCGACTCCTTTTATAGCGTCTATTAGCATTATAGAATCAATGCTCGAAAAGTAGAAGCTGGGTATCAACGCAAAGATGTGATGCAACCGAAATGAGCAGTGTATGGTAAAACATGTAGAATTTTTTTTAAGAAGCAAGCAATTAGGCAAGCACTGAACCTTGGGAAACCACATAAGGAAGCAGTGCACAAAAACGCTGCAGCATGAATTAAAAATGAGTCTTTTACTCTCAATCTATTGAACACTAGCAAGAAAACGCTATACCGTTGGTTGCATTCATCTGGGCCACAGAGGCTGAGCGCCCGCCCCACGCTGCTCGCAAGGGTGCACAGTTGCGGACAGGCCCTTCCTCAGCGGCCCGCAAGAATGAAGGCGCGAAGAGCGGGTAAGTGCAAGTGTTGTGTTTCTGTGCGCTTCTGCGGGTGTGGGCACAATATTTGGGTGAGGGTTTGTGTTGTAAAAGCAGTTCGGATCAACCGACAATGGAGAAAAAAAACACACCTAAACCTAATTCAGCACTCGACCGAGGGGTGTGGGCAAAAAACGGATAGAATAATGTAATGTTTTAAGGCAGGTTTCTGAAATTCAATGCAATTGTAGGTGATGCCCTAGAAATTAATCCCTATTTGCACAGGGGGTCAAAGACAAGGCAAGAATCAATGTATCAAAAGCAAACCAGGATGCATTAGTATCAAAACCTACAGCTCACATCATTGTCTAAGAAGCGTTCCTAGAGTGCAGAGTACAGGAGGGTGGGAACGGAAAACCTACAGCAGGCCACTCTTCCTGGAGAAATGAGCCAATATTTCCGAGGAGACCTTGCAAAAGTCACAATGATCCTCAATGAGAGACGGAGCAATCATGGCAACGTTCACAATAACCAATGAGGTTGTGAGGCTCTGCAGACCTCACCTGAATGAAACTAAACTCCCTCCAGTTCAGGGAATTCCCAATTGAAGGCAGGGAGGAAACGGCAAGCAGCGAGAGCACTCCAAGGGCCATTATTCCAAATGACACGTAGATCTCCATCCGCCACACTTCCTCTTCTATCCAAGCATTGTTTCTGTTCTCCAGGACCTATGAGAATAAATAATAAAACATTTTTTTTTAAACCACACAGTAATAAAATCTTTTTTTTTTTTGAGTACAGAACATTAACTTCAATATCTTCTCAATTTGACATTGCTCTTTCTTGATCATCGCTAAACACTCAAGCATGCCAATACTCTTTAAAATCAAGCAATGAGTGCAAAAATAGTACAACCATTTGTATGAAAAGACCTAAAACCTTGTGATCCAAAGGACCACAAAAATACATATTTTTGTACTGCATATTTTTTTCATTGATTCATTGTGATAGACTCCCCACTGGCCCGATACCCTTCACGCAGCATCCTTTCGCCAATGTTGCATGAGGAGGCTGCATTAGCAGATGTCCTGTACAAAGAGACGTGCCACTTAAAAATGCAGACTTGATATGATATGATCGTTTCTTTTTATAGCGCCTATACACAATGTGTTTCAAAGCGCTTCAAGGCAAGGGAGGGAACAAGGGAAAATATAACCACATTCTTACAGGCCATGAACAGTAAGGATGTGAAATTAACTATTGTACTTGGCCTGATGACATTTCAGATAGTGCAAGAGTTAAGATATCGATAAGGAAGGGAGGGAGAGAGTGGGAAGGAAATGGAAACAACAGGCGACTACCGTACTAGGCCTGACGACATTTCTGGTAGAGCCGGAGAAAAACAAAAGTTGAGGGAGAGGGGTGCAGAAAGGGAGGGGAGGAACAAAACAAGCGACTATCATACTAGGCCTGACGACATTTCAGATAGTGCTGGAGGCGTGGTGGGGAGGAAAAAAACAGTAATGGGAGGGTGGAGGAAACAGACGAGGTTGCTATCATATTAGGTCCAGGGACAATTCTGATAGAGTAAGTGCATAGAAGAAAGTAAGGGGAGGAGATAGGAAAAGGGAGAAGGGAAAAGAGGAGAGAAAAGAGAGTAAGCAGTCAAAAAGAGTGGAGAAGCAAGAGTGGAGAGCTGCCCTCTAAACCATAAGAGGCATTTCAGCTAAAAAGAAAACAAAAGAATAAGATAGCCAACTGAAAAGAAGAATAGAAGGAAACCAAAAGAAACAACACATTGAAAGAAGAAATAAAATCCAAATAAGAATGTTATTTTTTTTTATGTAACGGTCCAACAGTTCAATACTTTTGACCTAAGCAAACATTCAACTTTTCACATACACAAAGTAAAAAGAAAAAACATTCATTTAGTACATTCAAAATAGAATTCCACAATTCATTAACCTTAACAAAAACAGTATTAAAAGACAAAATCACTCTTCTCAAAAAGTAAAAATGCACTATCATTCATTCTTATCAACCTGCTCAAACATATCCAAAGAATCCAAAAAGCCAACTAGGGCTATTACAAAAGAAGCTGATTGCCGTGATAGACATTCAGCTGTAAGATTGCAAAAGCGACAACACTCATCCACTCCCCTTAGAATTCCATATCTTAGACAACTACTTTGTTAAATGAAGATTCATTCTAAACTTAAAAAATGTTCTTCATATGAACCTATTAGGATGCCTAACCTAAACAGGGAGCCACAGACCCCAGTCTTTTATAGTCATATTTCAAATAAGCCAGGGAATTAAATGCATGACATTCCTCCATTGTATTTAGTCAGGCGTCTCTATATAGCATCTTTTTAACATTCACTGGATTAACCAGTGGATGTTGTTCAGAAAGACCAATTTTCCTCAAGAACCTTTGTGCACACAACCACAGGATCCGTTACATGGCAGTTCTTCCATTCAGATTTAATTTGATGGAGATCAGAAAAAAGGGAGCTTTTCGGAGGGTCCAATATTTTGCAGTAATACGATAGAAGCCTCCATAAGGCTCTACTTTCCAGCAGGCACAAGCCCAATTCATATTGGATTGCAACTATTGGAGTGGAGTTTTGTAAATTTAAAAACTTTCTCCAAATAAAACCTAATTGTTTTAAACCCACCAAAAAAAGGTCTCAATGCCATATAACATCCTTGCGATAAGTTTTTCTTCCTAACATTTTATGTGCGGTTTAACAGAAACGGTTCTGAATTTTGAGTTAATGTGTCTCATTTCATTACTCAATGCCACTGAGTGAGCTCTTAATCAGCCCTTGACTCGCATCACTTTCGGTTTACTAAAAATTGGAAACCCCAAGTAAATAAAATTATCAACATTTTCTAGTATATCCACTCCAATTTGCCATGTATATGACAAATCCCTTTTTAACAATGTGCACTGCATAACGTCTGATTTTTGAGAATTTATTTCTACGCAATTCTCACTAGCATACGATTCGAAGAAATTCAACAGGTACTGCAATCCTCGCTCCATACAGTCAAACATCAGGAAGTCATCTGCATAGCTGAACAATGAGATTTTTTAAATGAGCCAACTTCTGAGATGCAAAAACTGCCTTTTCCAGATGATCCCCGATGTCCGACACATACAAGTCAAAAAGCAGGGAGCGAGGATGCCCTGCCTAATCCTTCGTCACTGAGATTGCCCTAGACCTAAACCCCTCTTGATTGAGACGAACCTGTAGCTTGAAATTGTCATGGAGAGCAATTATAAAACTCAAAAAACCATTTGGAAGCCCCCATGCATATATCTTCTTCCACAAAAGTTCTCTATTCACCATATCAAAGGCATTAGGAAGATCTATTGTCACCACAAAGCTAGATTTATAATTTTTTGACCAGGCCAGAGTTTGCAGACTTTTTAGGATGTAACCATTAAGTGACATACCCATAAATGTTGTCAAGCCCGTCTGCCATTTTTTTAAAACCGCCAGTCTCCTTCCCCAATGCTCTAGATGAACCAATAGCATTCTAGCAAATACTTTGCTATCAGTATCCAGGAGTGAGATGGGATGATAATTCTTTGGTTCCGATCGTGCCCCCTTCTTATAAATTGGCATCAAACAAGCAACGTGCCAGGATCCTGGGAGGCGATTTGTCGCAATTATATTCTTGAATAGATAAGTCAAATTATTCGACCAGACAACAGGACTACTGCGAATGACCAGATTTGGTAATTTATTTGGGCCAAGAACTCAAGAAGAACTAACCTTTGCAATGATCTCCTGAAAGGCTTCCTGACCGACTTCCAGTTGGCAATCATGAAGACTATCCGGGAAGTCAAAGGCAAATTTCGATTCACCCCTGGAAAAAACTGCCTCAAAATGATGCACCCGTACCTCCTCAGAAATGGGATTTAGCTACTGCATTACCTGTGAACAACCAATACCATTTATCAATCTCCAAAATGACAATGGGTTTTTAAAGCCCAGAATCCTTAGCATATTCTCACAATCATTTTCAAGAAGTAAGGCAAGTCTTCCCTTTATCCAATTTGTATAGGTAATATGTTTTTTTGTATTGCACTTACCATGATTTCTTTATCTTCTCAAAACCTAAGTTTAAGTTCCTTAATATCTGCTCTTAACCGTTATTTTCATTTAGCATATTCAGCATAAACTTTATGGAGCCGTTTCGGATTTACCGACTTCTGAACCCTATGCCTACAAGAAAGTACGTTTGATAATACTTTATCTAACCATGGATTAAAATAATACACTGTAAATGTACTACTTTTCCATGCAGCTGACGATTGCAAGACCCAATCTTCCATGGTTGCCTGTTTTGTTAATCAACACATCCCTTGGATCTTCTTCTGCTTAGACTGACAGAAGCAATGATCACTTCTGTCAGTTTTAGTGATTTTCAAGGGGGAACAACACCCCAACAAATCCTCGTCCATAAATATATAGTCAACGACTGAACAGGCTAGTCCACTGTACAATGTGTAATGCTATATCGGGTGAATCCCTGATATTCCATTTATCATACACAGGTCAATTAGCTCAATAGAAGTTAACTATTTCCATTCATCAAGACCACTATGGTCATTAGCTTTTGGGCAGCAAGTAAGCGAGTGATAATCAGTAAAATCAATACAATGCGAGTTCAGATTCCCTGCCAACACAACCCTCCCTCCCACATTCTCATCTCTCCAATTATTAACAAGCAGAATAAGATGATTTATCATTTCATCTATCAGGCCTATCTCCTTGTGCCACTGTACATTAACAACTAGAATATTTTCTTGCTTCCCCCAACTTGTATTTAAACATGGGTGCACAATAGAGCCCTCAAATAGTCAGCCACCTACGCCTTTGCGCTGCCAACATTCGGTTTTACCATTGTAAGTAGGCTGCCCGATGGTCGCCCTTTCACATTAGATCTTGCCAGTTGTTGCACAATAGTAAAACCATCTGTATCCACTCCCCCAACAAACACGTTTCATGCAAAAGTACTATTGTATATCGTTTCAGCATCTCACCTAATGGAGGATCTTAATAATTTCTTGTGTTCAGGAGAGTAAAGACGGATGGATATTATTCTCAAAGGTGCCGATTGAAATAATAAATGTATAACAATAACATCAACTTTATCAAAAATGTATCATCAGGTATGGAAATAAAAAAAGGACAGTGAAAGAAATATGCGGTATTACGATGATGTATATAGTTCTTTTAGGACAAATGGTATTTTAGTAAAATATTTTGGCCAATTTGTCTTTTAAGCCACATGGTTTAGGGGGCGAGTCAGACAAAGAGACATGGCATTTTCCAAGCCTGTAGGATGGTGAACATAATTGGGAACTTCAATTGTAGTGCAATACATAGTTTATTCAGATTTGTTGGCACAATTAAATGTGCAAAATAACACCTTGGGATAACGTGTGTATGGGACCATCGCACAAATCAGTTTTTTCCAACAAAATGTTGCCGTGGGATAAAGATCCCAGTCTCCGATCACACAGCCTATGAGAGGAACACCACTTTACCATACGCAAAAGCCATACAGACTTCATTTTGTACTTCATTCCAATACTTACACTAAATACTTGTTTAGAAATGTTAAGATAAAATATAGCTTGGACCTGCAGATCCAGTTAAATGCTTTTCATGTGCCTTTATATCATCGTCAAGGTTTTCCACATTAATCAGTATTTTATACAGCTGTAATCAATGGCCTCTGTCACTGATGAAGTTGTTCATTGCAACCTTTTAGATTATAACAATGGATGAAGTATGGGAGCAACTTTTTTTTAAATTAGAAAAAAAATGGCTACAAGTCTAACTTTGCAGTCAGACATTTCTACAAGTGTTTGAATGCGTGTCTGCAATGAAACCTCCAAAATCATAGCTTATTATTAAATGATTTCTAAAATAAGTAACAATAGGCAGGGTAATAAGTACAGTTCTTATACACTTTGCTCGACTAATCTACATTTAGAAAAGCAAACCCGCACAATTGTATTGCCAATGTGCTATGCGAGCACAGTATGGACATTAAATTATATCCAGAGGTTTACTTACAGCTTGTGTTTTAATAGAAGCCAGAATGTTTGAGAACCATTTATGGAGAAAAGCATGGGAGGAAACTAAGAGGTTGACGTTCTTCCATTCATGAAAAAGTAGTCAAAGCAAGGGACAAGATTCAGGATCAAATTACGGCTTGAATGAACTCATCGAGTTCATCGTCCCAACTCATCGCCTCCTCCCCTTCCCAATATCTGGACCCAACAGAGTTGCACCCTCGTTTCAACTTCACTCAAGTAACCAGTGTGGAACTACTAATAACCTTAAGTACCATGCACCCATCTGTGGGCCCAGATAACGTGATCCCTCCGAGAATGATTTTAGACAACAAGGGCTTTTTCCTCTCCTTTCCTTGCAAGATTAATTAATGCTGCTTTCCACACTAATACAGTTCCTAACTGCATCAAAAATGTTTCCATCATGCCTCTCCTGAAATAAAACAGGTTTGGACCCAAATGATGCAGCAAATCGAAGGCCCATCACCAACTGAAATTTCTTTTTGAAGGTGTTGGATTAAGAGTCCACTCGTCAGATTCAGACTTATTGAATCCATCAATAGACTACATCCAAGACAATCTGGCTTCAGCCCTGCTCATAGCACAGAGGCGACTGTTGTAGATCTTCACTCCCACATGCTGAGTCTTATGGACCAGGGCAAGTCTGGCCTCCTGATCCTATTAGACCTTTCGCCCGCGTTTGACTTACTGGACCATAAGCGACTCCTAAATACTCTAAGGAGCACATGTCATTGCTCTGAATTTACATGCACGTGGGTCGACTCCTTTCTGTCAGAGAGACAAGCAAGAGTCTGCTGTGGGGATGCCTTTTCAGACCCCACCCTGTCCACCTGCGGAGTTGTATGTCCCTGATATTGTTCAACTTGTAGATCCTATCCATATGTAGTCTTCTGGAAGAATCCTGAGTTTTCTGGACAAACTATGCTGATGACACTCACTGGTCCTGGAAATCTCGGGGGACAATGCTACAGACAGCCAGAATCTCTATAACCTAGTGTATTTCTTTATGGTGAATAACTGGATGTGCCTCAATAAGGGTAAAACAGAGCTATTTATCTTTGGCTCCCCTCAATAAAGAGCCAAACTGAATGCCTGCTATTGGTCCTTTTCCATCCAGGAATGCAACATCCAAGTTGAAGAAAAGAATCAAAACACTTGGCGTACAAACCAACTGCGCTTTGAGTGCAGAATCCTATGGGAGCCTGGTCAGTAAAAACTGTGCATACCACCTAAAACTGCTCTGGAACATTCGTCCTTACCTCACTGAGGATAACTCGCCCACAGTTGCCCGTGCAATTATTCTATCTAGAATATATTACTGCAGTTAGCTATTGGTGGTTGCTGATAAAAGAAGCATCCAGAGACTGCAAGTTATCCAGAAATATGCTGTCCGGATTGTTAAAAAGGTCCAGAGAAGGAGCCACATCTCAACCTACCGGCAAGACCTGCACTGGCTCCCTGTCGCGGCAAGGTGTACATTCAAAGTGTTCACTTTAATACACAAGTGCCTTTATGGGGCATCCCCAAGCTACTTGAAATCCACTACCACTTGATATGAGCCGTCAGTATCTCTCCGGTCGTCAAATACCAAACTTGTAGTCTGTCCCACTTTCAAACAATCAAAAGGGCTTGGCAATCCTTTCCAAACTGCTCCACCAAAATCTGGAACAGTCTCCCTATAAATCTGCGCTCAGACACAAACATCAGAACATTTAAAAAAAAAAAAAAACTGTAGACATTCCTCTTTGAATAATCCTAGACCCGCCCCTTGTCTCTGTCCTCCTGCACTGATGTCCTGTGAATCTTTTTTGGTTGTCTTTTGTGTATATGTGCGCCCGGATGCCCTCGGCTGCGGCGCGGTATAAATAAACAAATACAATACATTCATAACCTTTTAAATATAAAAGGAAGGAACAATATGAAGTGGTGAGGTAAGGGCTGTACATAAATGACAGCCTCATGCAAAGTTTGGCAAATTCTGCTTCTCCGACAGGGCTGGACTGGGAACTAAAAGAGGCCCTTGCATATTACACTGTGCAAGCAAAATTAGCACGTCTAGACACTTTAAGGAGGATTTGGGGAGGCACTCCTTCAAAAAAAGTTACATACAACGGGTGCTGTGAAAACCACATTTCTCCATAGATCTTATTCGGTACATTGTACCTTTTATTTCTTTGGTATGCCATGTATGTGATACCAGCATTTCTATGCTTTACTCTTAAATGCTATGCTTTTAGTTTTGGCATGCTATGCTTTTGACGTACTACCTTGAAAATAGAGCCCCAACAACGGGAAAAGCGGGCAGACGAGAAACAGCTAAAAAATACGTTCCCTCCACAAGTACCGAGAGCGAATACCACCCTCTCATCCATTCTACCACTCTCTAATACGTCTTTCAATCTTTCAACATTTCATCCTAATCCATAGCCTGGTACCATTCTTCTTTGGGCACTGCGTCTTGGTTGAGGCTTTAAACCGGTTGTTGATCCTCTTCTTCCTGATCATCTATGAGATGTCTTTCTGGATGAGCAATCTGCTGCTCTGTTTTTTTTCCAGTAACATATGCTACATTCCATGCGTGTTCTTGCAAGTTTGTCACCCACTTATTCGGAACAAAACTTTGTCTCAATCCTTTGATGTCGAGATTTCCTTCAGAGGTTTGTGATCTGAGCGAAGAACAAGACGAGTTCCCCACACAAATTGCCAGATTGTCTATCGAGCCAACTTGTTGGCAAGCAATTCCTTTTCTATTGTGGAGTAATTGAGTTGAGATTCCTTTAGTGCTCTGGACGTGAAAGATATTGCATGTTCACTGTCATCTCCTTTCTGTTAAAGCAGAGCACATAGCCCTTGATTACTGGCATCTGTAGAAGTCACATTTTCCTGGAAGAATTGTAGTTGCTTAATGCTGGTGCTTGACTCGAAGCACACTTGACTTAATTTTGCATTCTGTGACACACTGAAAGTGTGCTACTTTCTGAACTAGTTTGTTCATGTTAGGAGCTCCACTTGCAAATCCAAGAATTAATTTAGCATAGTATTCTGCCATTCCAAGAAATGATGACAACTGCTCTTTGTTTTGTGGGCTGGGAAACATATTAATTCTGTTGACTAGGTCAATTCTGTATTTGATACCATGTTTTGAATTTTCATGTACTAAATATTGTATGGTTTCTCTATGGAGTTTGCGGCAGGCATGACATTGAGTAAGGAGAAGTACAATCGGGACAATCAATGCTTTCACCAACCTTCGATTGTGGTCTTCTGTATTCATATTACCACATCATCTTAGAAATAGATAATCTCTTGTTCATTACGGAAAGGTTGGTACATTATATGTTTGAACACTGCTGCTGCCGAAACTAAGCCAAAAGGCATAGGTACGCACTGGAATAATCCTTCTGGTGTTATGAATGCAGTGACATTGTGGAGGGGTGTAGCTCGATTTGATGGTATGCCGATTTAAGTTTAAAGTGGAAAACAGTTTAGCTTCTCCAATTGTGCTCAACGTTTTTGTGATATTGGGTACATGGTGTCCGACAGGTACTATATATTTCTTCCCAGTTCTCAAGTCAATACAGACTAGTAACTTCACATTGGGGTTTCGCACCACTACCAAGGGTTACACCCATTCTGCAGAGTCCACCCATTCTATCGCCCCTTGTTATCCCATAAGTGCGAATTCTCTTTACTTCATAAATGTTCCCCATGTTTTGAGAGATGAACGACTGGAACAGAATTATTATTTATTCAAGTCTTATGTGCAACATTTTACAAACATCCCAACTCATACTTCATGCTGACTTACTTGCTCTCTTGAGAAGATACCTGGTCCAAGGGACTTCCTCAGTTAGCCTTGCTCATCACATCTGAAAACCGACTCTTCGACATAGGATCCAGTTTGTTATTTAGCCTTTAGTTCGGTGACCAGCTCCAGAGAGGGGAATTTCCTTTGATTGACATGTAACCTTTCCCTCTTGCATTTCGTTCCTTGAATTCCATAGTAGCTCAGAACCAACCTAGCAACTCAATGTGTTTCCTCCATAAGCCAAAGGATTGATATGTATATCATTTAGTGTCACATTTCTTTGTATCAATTTGTCAAATACCTTCTAAGGCATTCATTTATACTTGGCTCCCAAATCAATTACCATGTCCACCGTTACTCCTTGGGCCATTGGTTTTTCCAAATCTGCATCTTCATCTTGAATTGCCATAATTGACTGCCATCTCTTAGATGATAAATGTTGATTCTTCTAAATCTTCACACAACTCAGCTATATATTCTGTATTTTCAGTTTTAGCAATTGTTGAAATTAACTTTGCAATGCCGTCTGCTGCATAACACTTTTAGAGCTGGGCACTTGTTACTGTTAGACAAATGGAAGCTACTTTGCCTGCAAAAACGTATTCTCCATAAACATGATCTCTACCGAATGGTTTCGTCTTCACAAATGTCTTGCTTTGGATTGCCAATACTTCAGAGGAGATTGATGGCTCCACTTTCCCCACCTCAATATCTGCCCTTTTGTCCAGTTGTTTTACACACCAATGTCTATATTCGACATACTTAGCGACTCAAAGTGTTTCCTCCATTGAAGGATTCCTTTTCGCCCATAAAGATTCTCGAACTTTGCTATCATTGCATCCAAGCATAAACTGATCACAACACCATTCCTCAAGTTTGTTCCCAAATTCACAGGAAGTAGCTAATCCTCTGAGAGCAGTAATGTAACGTTCAACTGATTCTCATTTCTCCTGCACCCCTTTTCCCCAAATGATACCGGTACAACATCTATGCAAATGTTCTTGCTTTAGTGATGGTCTAGAATTTTTGTGCATTTCTCATATTCTGTCAAGCCCGTGATTCCTTTTGAATTAAAATAGGCAGATTTCTGCTCTTAGCCATAGTTCCCTAGACATTGTATTAATAGAGACATTTACATTCACTTGAGTGATTTGGTCCACGTACAGCTTGTACATAATGATCAAAGAGTTTGTAATGTCCAAGGTATTTGGTGTTCTTCTTATGTTTGAAGAAAGACATTGGGGGTTGGTACCTCTTGTATTGGGGGCAGTTATTTGTAGCATAGGCAACTCATTGGTTTTATCTATGTGGGCTTTTGTTTATTTTCCTGTGTCTGTTAAGATGTGTGGCTCTGTGGTTTGCTTTTGCTATAACATGAAGTTAAAGTGATATAAGCAGTTGCATATTTCTGTATAAAGTGGTCCTTTATATTATTTGAAGCTGAGCAGATTTCATACCAGGAGCACATTGCTAGACAACGTGTTTGTTGCAGGATTTTTCTCTTAAATCGGACGATCAAAGAACCGAGAAGCCACGAAGTGGGGAGAGAGGAAGAGACCATCCCTGAATGGGCAGAGAACTGAGAAACCATAGAGTGAGGAGAGGGGAAGAAGCTGTCCCCAGAACAGGGAGAGAAAAGAGAAGTCAGAGATTGGGGAGAGAGGAAGATGCTAACTCCAAAGCGCGGAGAATGCTGAGAAGCCCAGAGTGGGAAAGAGTAAGAAGGCAGAGAGCCCCAGAGTGGGGGAATTAAATGCTGTGAACTCAGAGTGGGAAAGGAAGAGTGAGAGAACCCCAGACTGTGCGAGTTAGACCAACGTCGGTTTCCTCTAACAGAGAAAGTGTTCAAGAAATAGAATTTCAAGAGAGACCTCAGGGGGTAGGGGAAATCTGCCTGGAGCTTGGGACTGCACTCCGTGCAACACAAACTGTATGAACTGGTACTGTGACCAGAGGCAAGGGCCTATGGAAAGGGGTGGGAATCAGAAGCAACCAGCCATCCCTTTCAATGAAAAGAAAATCTCCAACAAAAACCACCAAGATTCAATCTAAGGAATTGCCCAGTTATAGGGAAAGAGCTGGGTTAGAGTAGGATTCTGGACAGAGGGCCTTGTTTATGTTTGGGCCTCGTGACACCCAGAAGAGCTCCCTTTTCACTTTATTTCAGTTTAGAGTACGACAGAGTCATACCTTTAGGGAAATGGTAAGCCTTTTTTCATTATGTACAAGTTCTTTTCTGTCTCCTGATTCTAAACTACCACACAACCTGGTGGTGAGTAAGACTTAAAAGCCTAATCACACCAAGCCAAACACATGCTTGCATCATTAAACATTTCGCACAAAAGGGTGTGTAAAAAATCTGGGAGGTTTCGTCCCTTCACTTGCGTGGAGCCGCACCCTTTGAGGATAGGGCGGTGAGCCCGCTAAACAAAAACCTCCCTAGGAGTTTGGGAAAGTGGGTCTTCACTGAGAGTGACTCCCTACGAAGGGACAGTGACTCCCATTCCAGTAAGGAAGTTGCTAAAACTGAGATGTTGTCTGCATATACAGGAATGCCGGAAGTGGATCTGACGGTCAGCTCAGCTGTGGAACTCCAAATACTGTAGAAGGTGCATTAGAACAGTTGCCTCACATCAATGCTGGCCTCTCAATGCGCTTGCCAGTTAACCACACCTCTTTGGTATCTGATGACAAGAATAAAAGGACTACTGCCCCCTAAATGGAGAATGAGAAGCAATACGCAGATGCAAGCCTCCGACGTACCGACTTTATTTGGAGGTGGACCCGCGCCGAGCCGGCTGCGGCACGGAGAAGGACCCGGAAGGGGGTCTGGAGTGAGACCTGGACAGAAAGCAGAAAGGAAACCTGACAGAACAAGAAATAAAACCAAGGAGGCACAGGGGTGTGTGGAGTCGGCTGGGGTCAAGCAGAGTCGGCCCCGAGGACCACACAGAGGACATTGTGGGCCTGGAGCCTAGGAAACACAGAATCCGGCAAGCTGGAGAGGAATGAGTCCTCTGCTTGCCCTACACCGAACCAGAGAGAGAGCGGCAAGTGAATAAACTCCTGCTCGTCTTCAGGAGAGGACGCCCAGGGGAATCATCCCAATGGGAAATCCAAATTAAGCAATACCGAATTAAGCAAGACTGAAATATCGTGGGGAGAGACCCATGTAGTTGGTGGAGGATTAAAGAGATATCCCTTCATCTACAACTACTGAGAGAATTAACTTTTTTTGGAACTTGAGAGTTTGAGTTATATAACTGAGGAAAAACCTTTTCTTTATTTGGAACTTTGACAAGATGGACAGGAACTGAGACCTGCCACCTATTAAAGCTTTGTTAATTTAAATACAGTTCCTCTAGTAATGAACGCAGTCTGCATAGAGGGCTCAGGGTATTTTTTTTTATAGATATGTACATGATACTATAATTTCATAGCCTGCTTCACATCACCTAACATTGATCAGTCAATCACATCCTTCATCAAGTTGCCAAGCAGGTATTGCTCTTGGGCAAACAGGATTACCTCTTCTTACACTCCCCTTCACCTTCTGTATTACCCCTCATGCATCTTTAAAGGCAAACTCTTGGTTCTGGAATTTCTAGCAGGCGGCTTGGTACCCCCATATATTTCAAGAGGCAGGTTTAAAAACATTCCAGTGAAGAAGCTCACACTCAAGGATTGAATTATTTCAAACACGTCTGAAGCATAGGGCACTTGAATCTAATCAAAACACCATAGGTCTTAAAAGGTGGTCAAAAGAAAGTCCAAAATTAACCTCAAGTCCATTAGCTGCCAGACCACCCTAATACTTCAGCTGCTCAGTCGGGGCTTACCTCGCTGCCCCCTCTGGTTTTCGTCCAATGCTCAGTCATTAGACCAATCCATTTCATAGCGCTCGTGGGCTCTCCTGGACTAGCAGTTTTGTCAAGCTTTTACCAAGACCCTCCTGGACCTTGCTTCACTTATTCACAATAGGTCCCTCTCGGACCTTCTTTCTTCATACTCATGACAACATCTGCCTGGACATGGATTCTTTCAGTGGTCACATCAGGTCTCTCCTAGACCACAGTTTGCTCACACAAAAGGCCCCACCTGGAGCTTTGCTTTATCAATTCTCTCAACAGTTCCCTCTTGGATCTTGGCTTTCTGTACATATACAAGTACAGTAGTATATAACCTTTACCCATGTCCTGAACTCTCTTAAGTACCCTTATTGTCTTACTTAAACCATGCTCACTGGCTACAGGGCACCCTAAACTCACTTCTCCTAAGTCTATGCCTATCAACTCCACTCTCACAGCTAATGATCTAACTGAATACGTCAAGGAACTAATTACCAAAATTGGAGAATCTGTCCTGACCACCTTCACACTCCCGCCTCCTACATTTTACACTCTACCTACTCTACCATTATCTTCTGCCCCATCTTCCACTTTAGTTACGCTAATACTGACAAAGTCCCATCTTCACTGATGAAGGCTAACCCCACGCTCTTGCTCCTAAGCTAGTCAAGCCTGTTGCCCCTTTAGTGGCCTCTTACCTAGCTGATTCAACCAGTCCTTCAACTCCACTTGCTTTCCCTCAGTTTGCATAACAGCCACGGTCATCCCTCTCCTAAAAAAAGCAAGGGGCTGACTCAAACCTACCAGCTAACCTTTGCCCTCTGTCTCCCTTTCTGCAATAGTGCTCGAAAGGGTTGTGCTCAACCATCCTACCAAGTTCTTAGACATCCACAACCTTCAAGAACCCCAACAAGCAGGTTTCCACTCATGCCACTCCACGGAAACTGCTCTCATGAATGTCTCCAAATTCATCACCTCAGCTAAGCACTCTAACCTATATTCTCTATCCTAATTCTCCTTGACCGGTCTGCTTCATTCTGATCTCCTTAACACTCTTTATTCTTGGGATTAGAGATTGAGCTATAGCCCGTATTGAATCCTACCTTGCACCTTGCCATTTCTCGGTCTCCTGGAGCAACAATACCTCTAAACTCACTTCTCAAACTGTTGGTGTCCCACAAGGCTGTGTCTTGGCACCGCTACTCTTCACACTCTACACCTCAGCTATTGGGGCACTTTTCTCCTCCTTTGGGTTCTATTACCAACTCTTTGCTGACAACTCCCAAATCTTCCCTTTTCCTGAACTCTGCTCCAATCTCTCTATCAACATTTCAAACTGTCCCTCTGCCATTAAATAGTGGATGGCTTCGTACTCTATGATATACTCTACCAAAACAGAGGTGCTCTTCTTCCCTGCCAAAAGCGCTCTCTCATCTATTCCTCTGCCTATCCAGTTCCCACCTGATACTCTCCCCTACTCTTGTTCATCTAGAAACCTCTGCGTCATCCATAACCCTTCTCACACCTTCTCTACATTCATCTCCAATACTGGAACAGCAGCTTGCCTCAACCTCATAAATATTAGGACAATCAGGCACCTCCTTCATTTCAACACCGTCAAACATCTCTTAACCACTCTTGTCTTTTCTAAACTGGACTACTGTGCCAGCATTCCCTTTGCTCACAACTATGATTTCTGTCCTCTGACAAGATCATTAACTCAGCTACCAGTACTCTGAACTCCCTCACTTCATACCTGCTTCCTCGTACCATCACCGGGCTGGATGGCTGATGATGTAAAACAGGGCCAGATAAACATTTCTTCTCCTGGTTCACAAATCTATCTACGGTAAGGCACCACTCAATCTCTCCTCCTCCATCCAACTCTACAAGCCACCTCGTAATCTCTGCTTTGCCTCAACTACACTTGCGGCTCCTCGTCATTTTCTTCCTCGCTACCGTGCCTTCTCTCATCTTGCTCCACTTGCATATAATTCTCTTCCCCTGGATATCAGAGAACCATTCCTCACAGATTTGTTCAAAACCAAACTAAAAGCCTACACGCCTCAGTTACCCTCTTAAACTACCTCTCATCTGTCTGCATAGCTAACATTTTCCCCTCACCTCGCTCTAACCTGCCTCTGTCCCTCACTTCCTCTGCCTCCCCTGTAGCACTTCATCATGGTCACGTCCCGAACACAGCTGGCCATACTGCTCACCTGCACTTAACATTTCCAATGTTGCTTGTCCTTAATCTATGTATGTCCACTTCTGTATTTTCCACAGTGATTTTTCCATTTACTCCCCTCCACAACCTGATCAGAATGTCCCTCAAACTCACCCCATTGTAAGAAGCTCACTGCTTCCCATCAAATCTGATTTCTTATATTGTTCCTTCTTTTGTGATCAAAAGAGCATTGTTCCTCCTGTATATAAATAAACAATTGCCCCAAGGTGAATTAAAATCTGCTTATGCTTTCTGGGTAGCAGGGTTAAGCCAAGCTCGCCTCCCAACGTATCCCTCCAACCACCCTTTTGGCATTTCTTCTTAACTTTCCCTTGGTATCAAGGGACGAAGTATTGGCACACCCGCAACTCACAGGACATAACTCCCCTCGGATAGTCTGGTCCCTTTTATATGCCCCTCCCTAGGCTGGGGTTCCTCGCCATTGGTTGCTCCTGTCTTGGAATTGGCAAATCCCATTGGTCATTCTCTTTGGGGTGGTTGCTCCCCCTTCCATAGCTTCATTCCAGCCTTGGGCTTACATCGCTCAATTACTTGAGGGTTAAGATTGTTTTTTTCCCAAGCTCTGAGAGGATTTAAAGTGTGGCATGAGCTTGGATTTCTCTGTATCGCAGGATGTGCTGCAACTTGGTTCAGTATCCTTCTGGAAAGTTCGGTCCCAGCATCTTACCTGCACCATACAGGTAAGTCTTGGCCTTTTTTCTTTTCACTCGGTATGCTGCTTTGGGAAAGTTGCAGTTGACCACAACCATGGCTAAGATGTACTTCAGTGATTCTTTTGACAGTGGGAAGCATGGTTTACCCATTTCGCTGCATGCGATTTTACAGTTCTTCGACGGTCTTTGGGTGACTAGACCTTCACCTGATCCCATTCTGAATTCCAGGGAACCACAGTATTCTGGAACTTTGAGTCACTCTGGCTCTTATTTATTGTATGAAAACTCTTGGTGGGCTTGCCTAGGCGCGCTGGAAAATGTGGGCCTACTGGATCTCACCTCGACCGCCCTAACGAAGGCATATTGAGTAGTGGATGCAACGACCCCATCCCTACAGGCAGGCTACTCCTATAGGAAAAGATGGTGAGGTCATCAAACTCACTATAACACACACAAGCATACACCCTCCCTTGCATTTCTATTCCACTGCTGCTTCTCTCACCCTTTTCTTAATTTCCTTTCCACCACAGACCACAGTATGGTTCACCCCTGGCAGTGGCACAATATGCCTCCATTCAGACAAGCCTCAGAGCTTTAAGAGGACTAGGGTGGAGATGGGTGCAGTCTTGCAGTCTAACAAATATAGGAATTAAAAAGTAGTGTCATTTAAACAAAAAAACAACATATATTTGTTAAAAGTGGGGAAAACCATAATGGAAGCTTCATAACGCATTCTGCGTGGGATGAGAAATGAACTATGTCCGCCTGTACAATTGTCTTTACTTATCCAATTCATGATTTGTCCATTAATCTATTACAAAATAATTGGGAGACTAATTCTTTTTAAGCAACTCTCTTGCCTTTAATATCTCTACATGGGATTTAGTAATGTTGCTGGTCTATGAATTATATGATAGTCTGAAGGCTTTTTTGTGCTCATTTATTGATTAAAGCAATGTTTACTGTGAGCAAACTTTGCCTGCACCCTTGTCTCAGGAGGATAGCTCAGCGGCAACGTGCTCGCCTTGGAAGCAAGATGACATGCAGCAACACCGGTTCGATCCCCGGGTCCATGCTTAGAAACCTCTGGGTATTAAGCGTGTTATAAATAACCTATCATATGTCACACTATTTTGTCACAGCATTATTAAACCACTATGTATTTATGATGAGGACCAAAACAAATTGGCGGTATCTGTACACTTAACCCTGTGTTCAAGTAGCATTCAGTCAGCTTCTCCTGTAGCTGTCCTAAGAAGGACCGAGTGGTGTTTTGGGCTAAGCCCCAAATTTTTTAGGATCTTGATTCAGGATGTGCGGCACCAACTATCTATACTGGAACTAAGCATGGAATGACTAAGGTATGTACTAGCCATGTATTGTAACTGCTCAACGAGGACCCATTGAACCTTTAAATAGCATTCGATTCACTGCTATTGTTCTTGCACACATTACTTTGTGAAATCTGGACGTGCCGTTCATGAGCTAAATCTCGTCATATGACTTAACAAGATGCAACTTAGTACGTATGTGTTCCAACCTTGGGTAATTGGCATACCAAAGCCTGTTGGTAATTATCAACTTTACACTTGTAAGTTAAAGGAATGGTTCAGTAAAAAAATGTTATTGCCCCTACGGGTCGGCCATGTGTTTTTAAGCCTAAATCGCTCGATTTTAGAAAAATTTCCTATGGACCTTACCCGAGTTTTCATCCATTAAACGCACGCGAAAACAGGCACCAGGAAGCTGCCATTTTGTGATAATCCTATGATTTCCCCCATCGCCCAGGCTGACCTGCTTTTGTGGCACTAAATCATATCCCCCGCCCCTGAGCCTGTCATCAGCAGACGCGTACCGCCCATTTCACAACGTCAAAGCACATCTCGTGTCAACATTCGCTGCGCTTCACCTAATGACGTGTCGCTATGGAAATGGCAGGACGCCTCTTTCCTCAATAAGTATAAACAGACCGTTTCACAACACACAGCAGCAGATTTTGGATTCCATTCCTCTCTCTGTGTTACGTATTCTGTAACTCGTTTCTGTGCTCTGGTCAGCTACCTTCGTTGCTTGTAGCCCGTGTGAACAGATACAAGTACCACTGCTACAAATTATTTTAGTTTGTTTAACACACAATGGCTACAATAATGCCCTACATGTACGAGCCCGAGCATACCGAGGAGGAACTACTGGAAAGGGAAACACGCGAAAACGATGGGTCTTGGGACGGCAGTTGGGAGGACGATTCAACAGCTGAAGAGCCTGGAATTAGCCGCATGGACAGTGTTTCCACCTGGTGCACATGCAATCGGTGCAAGCTGATGCCAACCGAGGACGAGAACTGCTGCTGCTGTGAAAACTCGGGATGCGTGGCCTACATTTCGGAAGGTGAGTCACGACCGCAATGCATCACCGAGCTGCCAGACTTCAGGGCAGCCTGCCTCACACGGTCCGTGTTGAGGATAATGATGGTGCTTATGCACGAACTTCGCGCAACTGTTCGTCCTCGTAATTCGAGTAACGAGTAAGGATACTCTGCTTGTCATGCCACTCCTATTTCATGGTCTTCTACTATATCCAAAATTACATATACATATCATTGGAATGCATGAAAGTCGTTCAATAGTGTGCAGTGTCTAGATAGCATTTGTCCGAGCAGAATGCCATTAGTTACAAGAATTGTCATTGACAACAAACGTTTGTTAAACTTATCTTGGTCATTTAAAAACAGTTTGTTTCGTTCCTTTTCACAGGTGGTACAGGCTGGTGGCCTATCGTTCCTTTACATGGTGGCTTCACGGGAGGCTTGGACACCGCGTTCGAAGAGTAATACCTGTCTGTGCGGTTCGTGCCATAAAAGAAACGTTCCCGAGTGACAGCGGTCCGTACAGGGGATTTTCTCTCACTGTGCTGCAACCTGACCTGTACAATGTGTAAAGTCTTGTATTTTTGTGTCATCAAAATAAGATACAAAATAAAACACCATATATATGTTAACAACGGTTGTTTTGATTTTTTAAATGAATCAAGTGTGTCTCCATTCAAGGATGGACGTCAGACATCTGTGCTCCGAATGGGTGAAGGTCAAGTCGCTGTGAAGCAGGGTGGTCACTAGCTAAGCTAACATAATATATTCTCAATAATGCATGCAGGTATTGAGGACACGTTTGTGGAGATGAACGAGCTATGTGCTTAGTTCAGGCTGGTTCACATGCAGGACAGTGATCGAAGAGGAAGAGTGATGTGTTACATTTATTAGCTGTTGCAAATACCTCTGGAGTTTTCCAGTCAGAGTGGGAACAAGGGTGGGGGCCATGTGCTCTGCGCAGTGAGGCCTGGTCACCAAGATGGATTGGAAAGGGGGTACAAAAATGGATGCCCCGTGTCCTGCTCAGTGGTCCCATCTACGCGAATGTCAACCAAAGTTATCACATAAGGGCAAGGGGCGAACCCACTACTGGAGGCACTTGGTCCGAGTTTCTACTGAGAAGTAAAGGATGAGAGGGGCCTGATGGCCCCTCGCTCCCACACACTTGCCTGCATGCCCACCGGCCCATCCATCCCACCCCCCTCTATCAAAGGCGGTTCGCACCCGGGGATGAGTGCTGGCATGGGGGGCTGTCAAGGGCGCAAACGGCCAAGGTGCCAAACAGCATGTACACTTCAAAAGGCATCCCACGCCCAGGGGCCATCGCTCACATGGCCTCCTCAGACCCCGTGTCTCCAGGCAGGCCTCCCCTGAGGCAGGTCGCCCACCTGCAATCCACATAAGTGTGTCACCATTCAGCAGTCTTCCTGTGCCTTATCTGCACGCTCCAGGCCCATCCATCCCACCCCCCTCTATCAAAGGCGGTTCGCACCTGGGATGAACGCTGGCATGGGGGGCTGTCACGGGCGCAAACGTCTAAGGTGCCAAACAGCATGTACACTTCAAAAGGCATCCCACGCCCAGGGGCCATCGCTCACATGGCCTCCTCAGACCCCGTGTCTCCAGGTAGGCCTCCCCTGAGGCAGGCCGCCCCCTGCAATCCACATAAGTGTGTCTCCATTCAGCAGTCTTCCTGTGCCGTATCTGCACACCCCAGGCCCATCCATCCCACCCCCCTCTATCAAAGGCGGTTCGCTTCGCACCCGGGGATGAGCGCTGGCATGGGGGGCTGTCATGGGCGCAAACGGCCAAGGTGCCAAACAGCATGTACACTTCAAAAGGTATCCCACGCCCAAGGGCCTCCTCAGACCCCATGTCACCAGGCAGGCCACCCCCCTGAAAACCACATAATACCACGACTTACACACGTCATTCATTCACAAACACACCCTTGTTTCTAATACTTTATAAACCACTTGATATGTCTCATGAGAACACCTTTGTGCTTTGCAAGTCAACTCCTGAACCTTCTACCTGAGAAGCACTGAGATCTATGCTAATCTGCTCGTCGTCGTGCTATCTGTGACCCCTTCAAGCAAACTCGTTAGTGTGCTACCTGTGGCCATCTACCTGTTCTCCTGCAACATACTGCTCGGCCTGCTGAATCCAACTGTTTGTTGGTCAAGGTAAGGCCATGTATCCTAGTCATAGTTCGGTCAATTTTACATTTCTATCTTTTTGCGATTACAGTACCCAATAGAGCTATGGTCATTGGTCTCATTGCTATTGACTTGAGTTTCAATTGTTATGCTATCAATAGATCTATTTATTTTCATCTGTGTCAATTGTCATCGAATTGCATCCTTCGGGGGTCTAGTCTATAATGTAAGCATGTTTCCTTTTCGGGCAAGACAGAACATCCAAGGGACGAGTCACATGTTCAGAGTTTAGTCACATAATTTAAAATATTTCTGTAACTTATGCAAATACTAAGCCGCACATGATGAACTGGTGTAGTTCCGGCGACAAAAACAAACCTTGCATTGAGCATGGTATGGTTCATTTACTTTTTTATGACATTTTTTTTCTTCAAGGTTTTATAATAATCTTGATATTTACTTTTCACAATTTTCAACAATGCCTGCCTGTTCGATTAGCAGTTGCCCTTTGAAGACCCATGCTAAATCTGAAGGCACTACAATGCATGTATTCCCGAAAACTGTTGATCGAATAAGAGAATGGGTCAGACATTGCGGATATCCACCGGATGAGCTGGAAAGTAGAGTCCAACAAGTCTTAGAGGACAAGAGGGGTGATCGATACTGCATCTGCAGCTGGCACTTTTCCTTGGACATGTACACAACTTCTTGGGTAACAAAGAAGAATAAACTGTGAACGACACGAAAATTGCTCGAAAACGCTGTTCCAACTATATTCGTCCACATTCCGCCACTGGTGAGTCAAGTGTCCGGATTTAGCGTTAGGCCTTGAGGTAGTGTGTAGGTAGCCGAATGGATTAATTGATATTTTAGGTGTTGTGTCTCTTGTAATACTCCCTTGTAATACTTTCGATATTAATATGAGTGTATAGCTTTTTGAATAATGACATTTATCAATAAATAATTTTTCGATTTTATAACCCCCAAAGGAAATCTATTTATGGGCACAGGGAACTGTACTATATTGCACATTTTCAATAGCATTATTCTCAAGTATTCCGTCGGTTTACATGGCAATTTTTTAATATTTGCATTTCATCATCAAACAATAATTTACCTTTACAACTGCTTGACTATCCACTGAATCTGAAGCAAGAACATTATACATCCGTGACGTGCCCGCAGTTATCAACCACTTCTAGCGCGTATCAGGTAATCTTACTTAGCTATTACGCTACAGACTTGTTTTATGCATGTCAAGTAATAGTTTTTATGTATCGTGTGATTGTTTTACCAATTGTTTGGTTAGTGCTTTCCAATTGATATACACCTTAGTTGTCGTCCCCTGTTGTTTGTTTTCAGTTATAATTAGTGTTATCCATACTAATGCAAGTACTGTCTTTCAGGGAGATGCTGAAGTGTCCACATTGACAACAGCCCTAGATGTTCTTCAGCAGCACGAGGTATGGGTACTGACAGCTCCATCGACCGTGATTATCAGGACTGGAACACTTGTCGTTTGATTGTTCTACACCATGTTTCATTCGTGGTTAGCCATTCATATGTACCTGTGCGGTCGTCCCCAAGTGTGTGTTGTGTTTTCAATATTGTAATCCTTACTAATGCAAATACTATGTTTCAGGCAGTTGTTGTAGCGTCAACCCACGCACTTGATGCGGAGCCTGACATTCAAGTAATTCCAGCGGAAGCAGGACCATGTGGATACGAATCGGCACAACAGCTTTCGGAAGTGCGCACCACATTTACAACATCCATAGATATTCTTCAGCAGCACGAGGTATGGATACTGACAGCTCCATCGAGCGTGATCATATAACGTGATTCCATTTGCTATACTTTCTTCCCTATTAACGCAAGTACTGTGTTTCAGGGAGACGATGGAGCTTCCACTACAATCACAAGATCCCATTTAGATGATGCAGATGTAAAGAAATCGGAGAAATAAGTCGATTAAATCTGATCATATTTAAATATTCCTTGATTCTTTTAGACAATGCAACATTTGTGTTTATTTCTTTATATGTACCTGTGCCGTCGACCCCAAGTGTGTGTTATGTTTACAATATTGAAAACCATACTAACGCAAGTACTGTGTTTCAGGGAGTTGCTGATGCCTCCTCTTCAATACAATCATTCGTGGCAGTCCATGCAGAGCCAGAGGTATGGATACTGACGGCTCCATCGAACTAGGTCATCAGAGCTCGAATACTTGTCGTTTGATTGCTCCACACAATGTTTAAATCGTGTTTGGCTATTGAGATGTACCTGTGTGTTCGTCCTCACGTGTGTTTTATGCTAACAATATTTTGATACACAGTAATGAAAATACTATGTTTCAGGGAGTCGATGGAGCCTCATTCCGTGCTGTGTATGCGGATACAGAAAATATAGTCGTTGCAGCGCAAGAGGAAGGGGAGACATGCGGATATGAATCAGAGCAACAGCGTGCAGATGTTGAAGGTCGAGTCAAAAAAGTTGCAAAGAAAAGAAACAAAAATAAGGTTAGTTACAAACAATTAATAACTTTAGAAAATGTTTTGTGCTGGGGACTATTTTATGTTTTTTCCCAGTCAATTGTACTTTACTTTATCTTGTGTTTAAACTGAACATCCCTTTTCCAATCTGTCCTCTAGTTACCTGTGGGTCTACGAACTATACATACACAGACAGTGAAGCGAATGAGAGATGTTGCTTGCCAGACCATTTACACTATGGAGGAACTATTAATTCAGACGCGGCGTGTTGAGACTCAGGATGGTCATGTCCAGTGGCCAGAACATGAAATTAATGTGTCCGGAGAATCCAGCAAAGTTGTATTGGACCATTGCTACAGTTTGACCGCACCACCACAACAACATGATACTGGATGTATTGAAGATAGCTCTGAATTAGTCGCAGATCAATTCACACAATCTACACCCGCCAAAAAATTGCCACCAAAAAAGCTGTCGACATTGTAGTGTTCTCCCATCAATGTTGAAATGACAGAGAATGAACAAGCAGCAGCATTCACCGACGCATCAGAACTTGATAGCAGCGATTATTTCTTTCAAATGTGGTGATATGTCCTCAACGTCACAGGCCGAAACAACTTTGACGCAGGATGACAGTCTATTGAAAGAGGGCAAATACATAGTATTAAACAGTTGTTTGATGGATATTATAAGTATGCTGAAATGTGGGCATTCCGTCAGAGGGAAAGTATGTGAGAAGCGATTGATTCATGTAACTCGTCAAAAACAAGGCAGTAACGTCACAATACATGCCGCCTGTAGATTAAATCATACGTTCTCATGGTCTGCACAACCGATGCTGGGGAAACTGCCAGCAGGCAATCTACTGTGTGCAGCTGCATCACTTTATAGGGGCTCCAGTTTAAGAAAGTCAGTTTGTGGGACTCCATTTAATTTCAAAAACGCAGTACTACAAATACCAACATGATTATCTGTTTCCGGCCATTAGTGATGCTTGGAAAATTGAACAATTGTCTCTAGCAAGTACATTTGAAGGCAAACGATTCAGGCTAGCCGGCGATGGACAGTGCGACAGCCCTGGATTTTCTGCCAAGTACTGCACCTACTACTTTCAGGACATGGATAGTAAGAAAATTGTGAGTTCGGTGGTCGTGCAGGTAACACAATGTACATCCTCAGTGGCCATGGAGAAACTAGGATTTATATAATCAGTGGAATATCTACAATCAAGGGGAATGCACATCGACCTCGTAGCCACGGACAGACACGTTTCAATTGCCAAGACAATGAGAGAGCAGTTCCCACATATTAAACATCAATTTGACGTATGGAATCTTGCTAAATCAATCAATAAGAAAATCTCGGCTGCAGGGGAAAAAAAAGGTTTGGAACGTATTTCAGAGTGGTCCCAGTCTATCAGCAACCATCTTTGGTGGAGCTCCAAAACTTGTGAAGGGTCAGTGGAAATACTACTTGAAAAATGACGGTCACTGATGCACCACTGTACCAACGTGGCCCGCTGGTCAGAAAACCTACATTTCCACCAATGTGAACATGGCCCTTTGTCCCCAGTGGAGGCACGGAAGAAGTGGTTGAATCAATCTTCACCGACACACAAAGCCATTGAGAAGATTGTTTTCGATAAAACTCTACCAAGAGATTTGAGGGGACTGACAGAATTCTGTCACACAGCAGGTTTGGAGGTGTTCCACAATATGTGCCTAAAGTACAGGCCAAAGCACTTGCATTTCAGCATACAGGGCATGAGACATAGGACTCTACTTGCCGTCTTGGCCCATAACGAAAATCTCGGCTGTGAACAATCTAGGACTACGGGTAATGTAAGGATGCCTCGCTACACTAAGGCCTTTTCAAAAAGAAGTAAGCAATGGGTGATCAAACCAGTCTGAAATGGAGTTCGACTTTGTCAAAAGCCTTGTTGTTGTTGTATTAGAGAAGCACAGATATGGAATTTTGAACATTTCTGTGCAGAGCACTGATCCATTGCCACTGTGCCATGTCCACCTAAAGGAGAGCTGGTTGTGAAGTACAAATCCCGGTTTAAATAATTGTAATACGATTGTCTTTTTGTAAATAAATGTTATTGTACAGTGTACATACAAAGTACGCTAACCCTAACCCCTACCTTCAACATCCTGGGTGGCGAACAACCTGGGTGTCATCTTTGAATTCTCTCTCTATTCACCTCATATTGCTGACCTTGTCTATATGTGTATGTATATATTTTTGTTGATGTAACTAATTTTTGCAATCTCATGTAAATGCTGCGCAGTGTTAACCGAGGGGAGGCTTGCATATTGCAAATAATAAAACAAACAATAAATCTCACTTTCAACTCAACTCCTTGGGTACTTTATACTTTCCCTGACCTTCCCAAAAAAATTAAGTCTCAATAGTTATGGTTCTTTGGGGCTTCAAACCTCGCAGACAACGAGGACAAAATTGGGGGCCTTAGAGCGCCCCAAGCGAGCCGTTGCAGATGGGAGAGAAGCCAGTTCGCATTTGCACATTGAGGCGTGTACATAGATGGATTTGAAACTTCAAGTTCTCACAGATGGCTTTACTACGGGATGTTGCAAAGAACGAATGTATGCTCATTTCTAGTGAAGGTCAGCGGCTTTGATTTTCAGCTTGCGGCCTGAAGAGGCCCACAATTCGCACTGGCAGTATAAGGTTCTATTGTTTTTTGACCTTGAAAGACAGGGACCATCCCGAAAGAACTTCATTTGAAGGGGGGGGGAGGGTGCAATAACGTAAGAGACGATAAGGCAGAAGATTCTGAAACTAGACTGAGTTTCATGTTAGTTCAGTATACGAAAAACGTTGTCAAGAGCACAGTGGGATTTACGGACTGCATTACACAGAGACACAATGGAAATTGCAAATAAGATGTAACTCTTTAGACGCTTTTATACCGGAATGAAGAATTAATGAATGGATGCATGAATAAATGAATGAATGAAGAGCTAGGAAAACGTTTGTGGGATCGTCCTTGTAGCGGGCACATGGGCATGCAGATCCACATTCCACACGCATGTAGACAAACGGTCGTTTCTCATTGTGTGCTAACCTCGATTTATTTTGTTACTTTTCGCATTGATTTTAGAGCCGAACATACTCCATTGCACTATCCTTGAAAGCAAATAGTTTCAGCTCGGCCGTAATAAATAAAATGAATAATATTAATAAAGATCGGCTGGCGAGACTAATTATAAATTGTATGTTTTCAAAACAGGTATATCCTTCCCTACTGCTACTGCCACCAGTTTCTGACCCCGGCAGATGGTTCTTTCAACCGCCAGCTGCAGCTTCTTGTAAACAACTGCACCACTTGACGATTTTATGGGACGATCGCCAAGGGCCCATATGTCCTTACGCGTTACTAGTGGCTAGAAGCAACATATCAACCTTTACGCTGGCCTAGTGCCTACTTGATGGAACAGCCTTGCGGTTCACCGTGCGACCAAAGTGCTTCTTTTAACGAAAACCAACACCCTGTGTACCATAAAGGAACAGCGTGTGACTCACGATAAACTTTTACAGATTTGCGGATAGAGATGAAAGAAAATAAATGGCATTCAGAGTTCATATGGCAATTGCTGAATATTCTATAAACATTTAATGTCAAATAAATGTACTTTATCAAAAGTACCGTGTTGCTGTTTGATTTTAAAGTACAGTTTCATATTCCGAATTGTGGTGCGCTGTGTTGTGAGTTGATCTGTGTTGGTTTCCGGGTTCTGTGTGAAGTCACGTGGAAGACGACTGGCCGTGTTTGCCTACGCAGCACAGAAACATCACGGAGAGAGGCGGGGAATATGAATGTTTTGATAATGTCAGGCTCAGGGGCGGGGGATATGATTTAGTGCTGCAAAAGCAGGTCAGCCAGGGCGATGCGGCAAGTGATAAGATTATCACAAAATAGCGGCGCCCTACTGCCTGTTTTCGCATGTGTTTAATGGACGAAAACTCGGGTAAGGTCCATAGGAAATTTTTCTAAAATCGAGCGACTTAGGCTTAAAAACACATGGCCGACCCGTAGGGGCAATAAAAAATGTTTACCGAACCATTCCTTTAATAAGTTTCTTCAGTGGGGCATATATCATTTCATAGCGCTTTGGAAAAAGAATCCTGCCTCTATATTAATGACATTTTCCATAAATAGGTTTTTCATATGTCCTGACGAAGACAGTTAAATTATGTGTAATGCCGAAACGCGTATAGCTCATCTTTGCTCACATTGACAAGTGTCAAGATGGGATATAGGATGAACATGTCAAATCCCATTACTGCGAGGCTGAAAATGTGGGGTTTTATTTCTTTTTGTTGCGCAAATAGATGGTATTAACTAGACATGGGGGAGGGGCTGCGCGGGGTCTCCCCCGTATTTAACGATGAAAAAAGTGCAAGGAAAAAAAACGTTTTGGGCATTCATAGTAATTTTTTCGCAGTCACATAGATCCCTATTTTTAAATATGAAACAAAAGACAGGATTAACTACTTCAGCATATGATGAATAATATAAAGACCAGCAGAAATATATTATATGATGATTGTTTAGTTTACAAATCACAAGATATCAAATGACTTTCTTTGGTAGTTGATGGTTAGGACAGGTTTAAATAAGATGAACGACTACTAAAATGACTTCTCTTTTTACTTTTCATGCTCCCTAAGACTGGGTTTTTATGAAGATAATCTTAAAACATATCAAGATTAAATATTTTCCAAAGTAAACATCTATGCAGTAAGCTTTCTATCATTAAATCGTCAATTAGAACTTACTACTGTGCCCACTGATGTTATCAATAATTTTTTAGGTTGCGCTATTACATTCTTTGATTTATTAATCTGTAGAGAGGTTTTACTCAAATGCTCATTGTCAGTAGGAGCAGATTGTGTTGATTGCATGTGTATCCTGAAGTATGGATTCCCTCTTGTAACAGCGGGCGAGGAGAGAGGCAAGAACAGGGTGGGGTGACTGGCAGAAACCACTGCCAAATTTCTGTTGTGATAATACAGCGTTAAGATGATACAATTTAACTAACGGTTTTTGCACTGAATTTCAAGTTTAATGCTATATCTTATCCAGAACCCACTAGAAATGGCCTTTGGCTGTGGCCACTGTCCAAAGGCCAATTATGATCAAAAGAAAGTGGCCTATATCTACCGCACCAGCGTACCATGCCACAATGGTCATGGTCCATGTTGCAATAATTATGCTAAGAGATTGATGTTCATATCACCGTCACTAGTAAAATAGTTTTTAAAAAAAAGGTCCCATAGGCCATTGCCGCTCTCCACATTGCCGCAATTCAGATCAAAGACTCTGGCCCAGATCCTCCTCAGTAGAAAACAAACCAGTCCCACCAGCCCTATCCTTTGGCCATGGCCAATGTCCCTGTTACAACAATTAGTCTAAAAAGACTAGCCTATGGCAGTCCCCTTCCCCCCCCCACTAGAAAGTAACCAGGACTCATGGGTCATGGTCTTCACTGCAACAATTAGGAGACAAAACAACCTGGCTTTCCTATTTCCTCTCCTTCCATCATTCCCACAATCATTTCCCCTCAGAATTTCCCCGTATAAACCACCATAATCACCATGGCAACTCGTTGCATTGCTGTGAGAATAATTTCCATGTGTACATAACGTTTTACTACTACCTCTGTAATGTGCAAATGTTCAATAATTCGCCTCGAGTCCCAGTGCTCCTCTACATGTGCCCTCTTCCACTTTAGGTCCAATTATGTCTCGGCCCACTTCATTGACGCAGGAATCGCTTGGATGCAGGAATTTCAGAAAAACCTCACTGCTGCAATAAACCATGGGAGATCAGCAATTTCTTTTGGACCTAAGGGACCCCCCTTCACCATCAAATTTTGAAAGAACAAAAGAATATACAGGATGGATTTAGACCAAACGAAAAATCGAAAAATAAATAAATATATCTGCCAACCTACGGGCCCAACTTGTTTCCGATTTGACACAAACCTTCACAGTGATTTTCACTGTGCATGTATTCAGTGGAAGCACCTTTTCTTTAAGGGAGATGGGAGTAGGCGGAAAAAGAAAAATGTCTCTTTCCTTAACTTCTTTTTAACCGTTTGAATAATTTTCCCCAAAATTTTCAGCTTGAAAGGGCCATTAGCAGACCATTTCAACCATATCTGCCCAGCAACTCAAAAGCTATTAACGTGTGCAACAATGGCTGGATGACATGTGCCTGGGAAAATGTACCCCTCAGTTGTCAAGCTCAGCCAAATCCCTGAGCTTCATTGTTCACAGTAGCCTTTCTATCCAAAGGCACATAGCCAAAAAGGCACAAACCGCATGGAGATCCACACACTATGGAAAATCAATCCCTTCATTCCTCCCAACTAATTATGTAAGGTGGTCCAACCCCTCGTTATCTCACATCAATGCCAGAAATGCCCTCCTTACTGGGCTTCCAGCTGCACACATGGCCCCCCTCAAAGCAGCACACCACACTGCAGCCCGCCTCATTACAGGTGGCCGCAAATCGTTCCAACACTGTGCACGCTTCACTGGCTCCTCCTGCCCACCAGGATCATATCGCTTACAAAGCAGTCTCAAACAGAACACCGAAATACTTGAAGGCTAAACTCCACACCTCTGGATGCTCCCCCACCACACGTAGCAAAACTATCAAAAGGTTGGAGTCAAAGTGAGCCCTCAAAGAGAAGACTGCCAGCAGTCCTTCTCCTGCCACACTGCAACCATCTGGAACTCAATAACAGTAGAGGCTTGAAATGCCCCTACCATCCTCCAGTTCTGCAAAACACGAAAGACGTGGCTCTTTCAACAATATATGCTGGAGGAATACAAATCCCTCTCTTCCAAAAGTACTGTATAAAATGCCAAGCCCAATTCTGGCAAAATCCTGTTGTAAAGGGCCCTGCTGCTCTTGGACTCGGTGTGTGCTATAAGTAACAACAAAAAAAGTCAATGCAAATTGGTCTTCGCTTAACCATAAGGAGGCGATTCATAAAGTGCAGGTTTGTATTATTAGGCAAAAGGGAACCAGAAAGGAGATTACGCAAATGAAAAATTGTTAGATTGAACACACAGGCAGTCTGAGAATGGATACCAGGGGCTAAAGCTGTGGTATTCCTAAACCACGAGCTGCCACAATAGGCCATTGTCTTTGTGTTGAAGCAACAGTTTGTCTGTCTGTGGGTAAAGTAAGACCTCAATTTACAAGGCTGCAAATTGCGCTCCAGGAACTGATATTTCCGTGTTACCTAAACCGGACCTGCATTTATGTAAGTACATTGAAATAGTGTCATGGCATCAGTAAACAAAACTAACATTCCAGCACCTGCCCTAAAACTATGGTTGGATCATCAAAGGGCACACCATATAGTACCATCGCTATTAAGGATCTCACGTCATCCCAGGTCAGGTATGAGTAGCTCACCCAGCCCCGTCTTTTTCCTTTGCATTCTGGTTAGCCCTTTAAAATCGAAAAGCAAAACTAAAAGTCCCGCAATGCCAATATAAAACCGGGACTAGAGTTAAAAAACACATGGGTACAGAGTTCATTCCTTCATAATGCTTTGGATCAAAATCTCAAGCCCCGGGGGCTTGCACCCTTTCTTTAAACAAGAGACCCAATAAGACTTTTCAAGGAAGTATTCTACCTTCAATTCTGCTGGTGCTGGATCACCAGCCCCCTTAGAAGCCTTCATCTTGCTGCTTCAAGAAGCGCCATAGCCATCTACCAGTACCACACTGCTTGGAACAGAGGACATCTTCCATGCAGTAGGCACATTTGACAGGTCGCAGCCACGCGCGACAGGCATCATCCATTGGTTCCAATGTGCATTTACATTTTGGTAAAGAATGCATAGCAAAATATGGACCTTTTCCCAAATCTATTTATTTGTGAAAGTGTTTGTATGTTCAGGGTTGGCTCCTGCCCCAGAACAATTGGTGGGCTGACATTTTGGCCCACAGTCGGCATACCAGTCTATGGTGTACCGGCGATAGTGACATTTTATCAAACCCCACCCATTCGCCCTCCACAGGGGTCGAGCGGGATGCGGCCCTGTGCTGTCAGTATACTCAATTTCAGGAGATTAGCGATTTTTCAAAAATAGGTTATGACACCACAAAGGTACACAAGGCTATAGCACACCCCCACGTGCATGTCAGCTACAGACCTGGGCAACGCCAGGTGGTACCGCTAGTAAATACATAAACAGAACTACTGGTACTTGCCAGGACACAACCTGAGATTTCAGCATGCTGTCCAACATCTGCTAGTATTTTGGGTGCACGTTAACTACTATTGTTAGATATGAAAAAAAAGACTGCCAAAATCAAGAGGGTATACACAAATGCATTATACATCTGTACCTCTTTTTTTTACCTGTTTGAAAGCATCATTAAGCATCTGATATCGGCTAGACCGGCGCATCGGCAGACAGAGGCTGTACACCGCATGCAGTGCAGCACAGTAGAAGCTCACAAGCCCAATCTGTTTCCTGTGAATAAGCCACTGATCAAGCCAGTCTGGGAATCGTCTGTATTTGGTGCCATGGTGTAACTGGAGGAACGCTGCAAGGATGCCAGGCAAGTAAACCAGAGACAGCATGACGTACGAAACACAAGGCAGCGTGACATTGACCAGCTCAATAGGAATCTTATAGAACTTGTTTTTGTTCTCCTTTAGGTAAGGATGTAGGACACCTCTGGCAAAGTTGTACACATAGAAGCCAATGAAGAGACTCAAAGCCAGCAGGACAGGGATCTTCCAGAGTGGGAGGAGCTGTAAGGGAATGTTCTCGATGTCGCGGGCGGCACACAGTGTGCCCATGTCCACTGGGATAAACCCCATGCTGCGGGCAATTGTCGAAACAACATTTCTGGCTTCTTGATTATTGGAGCAAATCAGCACCTGTAATGACACAAAAGATATAACCAGAATAGGATAAATGAATGAGAACAGTCTCGGGGAGAAGAATGCAAGTTAATGAACTCTTACAGTGCACATTGTGGAAAGAACTGCCGTCAGTCACTTGAGTCTATTCAGTGCTATTGAAGGCTTACATCAAGGGTGCTGCTAAATGAAGCTTGCCAACCACAGAACTGCCACAGTGCAGTGCAAGCCTCTTTTTTATTACCCTGTGTGGAACTGTGCTGTGGCAAGTAAAGTGTGTGATGGTGTTTTCACTCCTAGGAGATCAGCCCCGCATCCTGTTCCAAAATCCTAAGCCTCAGTGCCCAAGATCCTCTCCGCAGAAGGTCCACTTACCCACGAGACATACACAAATGGGGTGCTAGGTCACCATATCCTGCATTTAGTATTCTTCCATTAGTCAGGTGAAACTGAATGGGTGTGCATAGCACTACAAATGTGTAAGAGCAAGTAAAGAGTAGTTTCAATTTTAGATTCGCACAACTTCTTGTCTCTGTGAGAAAATGGGGTGCTGTGTAAAATCATGATTACATTCCCTTAACATTACTGTTGTATTTATTTATACATATAAATGTGTGCATTTTGCATAACCCAAGGAGATATCCAATATTGTGCTATCATGGGTGTTGTGGATCAATACAGGATTCACTTTCATGATTTATGATCAGCGTTTGAAGGATGAATAAAACGTGATCCCTTGTCGAAGAACTAACAAAATCCTGCAACAGTGATCACATTTAAGAAAGGTTAAATGGTAAGAATCGTTCCTTGCCTTTCTTTTAAAATATTTTTTTTTGTATTCACATATTTATCATAATTTGGAAAATGACAATTCAGTGTTACATTACATTTTACAGAAACAAACATACATAGATTCACAGTTGTGGAAAGTACAGCAGCACAAGGCAAAGAAAATATTATTGTATTGAGGCATTAAATCTTTTTCAGATACCTTCATAGAAGTCTCTTTTCTTGTTCCTACACAAGATCACCCTTTCTATTTTTGACATCTTCAGTCATCCATTCCGAAACAGAGGGCGTTTGTTCACTTTTCCAGTTCCTTAAAATAATTTTCTTTGCAGAGTGTGATGCTCTAAAGAACCAACATCTCTGTGGAAATGTTAGATCTGCTATTAGCTCCTCCTCCCCTAGAATAATACTTCCAAAATCATCCTCCACATCAATCATCAGAACTCATGGTCAGCATCACATCTCTCACCAAATCCCACATAATTCCACATCCCCACATCATATGTTCAAAGGAACCCACTCTGTGTTTGCATTTCCAAAAGGCCTCTAACAAGCCCCTTTTATATAATTTCGGTGGGGGCCAGTACACCCTGTTCAGGATCGTAATCTGTCTTGCTGTTTCCCCTAGAATCAGCGAGGTCAAAGACACATTTCTGCAGATCTTGTTCCATCGGCTCACACTCATTTCCAGGTCTATCATCTCTGACCATTTGACCAAGAGATTTTCATTGGGTTCCTTATATTGTGCCAGGAGTTTATACACCTTGGAGGCGATGTGTCCATTCAGCTTGAAATCTTGCAACCAATCCATCCAGTCCTTGCAAACATCTGGAATTTTATTCCCCACAGTTTTTTCAGTTTTCTATATTCCCAAAATGTGCCATTCTCAGGATTCTTTACCATTTTCAATCTTTTAAACGAGATCCATTTCCCTTCTTGGAAAATGTCACCTAACCATTGAATACCACTCAAATACCAGTTAGGCCAAACAGTGTTTTCCCCTCCAGCTTAACTTCCGGATTGAGCCATAGAGATGAGTTATTTGAGCAGGAGACTCCTTTATTACTAAGCTTCAAAAGTCCTTTCCAGCACTCCTTCAAAAATGCTGTTGAAGCATATGATTTGTATCCATGCACATCCGACGTCATCAGCACCCTTGGTGCAAGTAGAGTACATCTTCTAGTTTCTGTCTGAGTCCAAACATCCATTGAATTCTCAATGAAAGGTAGCAAATGTCAAAATCTAGTACTGCCAATCCTCTATTTTCCATAGATACTTGTAATTTCCAGAGATTTATCCGAAGTGGTTTTCCCTCCCACAAGAATGACTATCCGACTCTCCATCCGCCTCATCAGCTTCTTTCTTGCTATTAATGGGATCATGCTCAGGATATAGTTAATACAAGGAGCTAAAGTCATTTTGATTGTGTTCACTCTTCCCCACAGACTCAGCTTCAATTCATTCCATTTGCACAGGTCATTTTTAAGAATCTCAACAGCGTGTAGCAAATTAACATCCATCATACGGTCCACATCCCTCCTCAACCAAATGCAGAAGTACCACATCTATTCTGGACACCACCTGAAGCCATACTCAATTAGCTGTTGATTAGTACAAGTATTTGATGCCGGCATAGCTTCAGATTTAGACCAATTTATTTTATATCCAGAGTACTCATGAAAGACATTGATTTGATCCATGGTTGCTTGGACTGAAGAGACTATTCCTTGCACCATTAGCAACATATCGTCATCATATACTCAAATAGCTCCCAATGGCTCCATAGCGAGTGCAAAGAGCAAAGGTGATAGAGCACCCTCGGTGTGTTCCTCTGCCCAATTTGAAACTTTCAGAGAAAAAAACATTAGTATTTATACTTGCTGTTGGTTTTTGTATAGTAGATTAATCGATCCAAGTAATTTTTCTCCCACTCCGCAGCCTACTAAAGTGGCCATTAAATATATTCATTCAATGCGATCAAAAACCTTTTCAGCATCTAGTGATAGATAGTATGGCCACCTCAGCAGGTAATTGCTTGTTTTCATATAGGATCCGAATCAGTCTGCGCATGTTTTTAGAAGCAGGTCTCCCTTTAACAAAGTCTGCTTGTTCTTGGCCAAGGATCCCTGGCAGCTAGTTTACAACTCTCATTGAGATGGCCTTGGCTAGGATTTTAAAAACTGCTCAGGTTCAGCGCCAATTTCCCTTGTTTCAGAAATAATGAGATGGTTGCATGTCGAGTGGACAGGGGGAATATGCCCCTCATCTATGGGGATTGCAACATGGCCAACATCAAAGCATATACTTCATCCGGCATAATCCTGTATAATTCTGCCAGCAAACCATTAGGCCCTGGCCATTTCCACCATGTTTAGATGGCACATTGCTCTTTTAAATTCTTAATTGTCTAGATTCAATCTGTCCTCTGGATTCAATTTTTTTAGGTTGCAGCTTCCTATATATTCATTCAAACGGTTCTGGGTAATCTGCACATCTGATGAGTATAATGTTTGATCTGTGATGGGTCAACCGTGATTTCTCTCGTCAGGCATTCAATTGCGTCAATAGATTGTTCATTCTCTATAACCTGCAGATGGTGCGCCAAGAGGTAATCACATTTCTCCCCACCATCATAGTAGTTACTTCTTGCTCTGAACAAAATCACATCTGCTTTTTCTGTTAGTAGCTTCTCTAGTTTCCTTTTTTTAATGCAAGTGCAGTACAAGATTCCAAAACATTGTGCATTTTCCAATTTCTCTCCCTAGTTTCTTCACTTCAATATCTCGGTCCCTTCTCGTTTTACTAGAAAGGCCAATTAGCATGTCTCATGTAACATTTGATCGGTTCCCATACACTTTCCACTGCTACTTCTGTCCAGTTTTTCTCCACAAAAAATGTAACTTCTGTCACAATCTTGTGCACTAGTTCGACATCCTCGGGTAAAGTGACATTAATTTTCCAAATACTTGTTTTAGGCATTGGGTATGACAAAGACATTTCTATTGAAAATGGTGCATGATCTGAGATCAGGTAGTGTTTATATCACTTTGATCACAATTTTCTTGTGTAAAAACCAGAGGTTAGGAGCAAGTCTATAAGTGAGAACATTTTATGTCGCATCGAATGGAATGAATATCGTCTATCCAGGGGATGTTGAATTTTAAACATATCTTTAAACCACATTCTCCCATAAATTCTATCATGGCTTTGCGCTTCATTTTGCTTTCATTACTGACAGAGAAAACACTTATCTAACATGGGATCCATTGCAATATTAAAATCTCCTCCCACAACTATGTTTAGTGTTTTTAAATTCCGTATACACTGTGTGAGAGATGAAAGTTGCCATCCCCATCATTTGGAGCATAAACATTGCAAATACAATATGAAACATTTTGAACTTTCAGAGTAATACAAACTATTCTTCTTTCCTTATCCTTATTACAGATTATTTCAGATATTGGCAGGTTTTTCTTTATCAGAGTGCAAACGCCCCTGGTCCTGGAAGTAAAAGAGGAGCAAAAAACACTCCCCACCCACCCAAGTTTCAATATTTCCGCCTTTGTTTCTATTCGGTGCGTTTCTTGTAACAGGGATAAGTCTGCCCCCAGTTCATTAAGCCTGTGTAATATCCTGTTCCTTTATAGTTTGCACAGTTTACATTCCAAGCCACTATTTTCAAACATTTTTTATTAGGCTGTGCCATATTAGGACTGAACAGAACGCACGCTGTGAAGAAACACAAAGACAAACAAAAACAATAACAGAAAATGCAACTGGTTGGTTTTGTCAGTACAAAACCCACCAGCTCCTCCCTTCCATAGTCTTTATAGAAAGATATCTGTCCCGCCCCCTTCCCATAGATTCCAATATTTATAGTGCACATCTGAGTTTAATGTTTTGAATACCAAGATGTCTTAAAATCCATAAACCAAAGCCTATATGCCACAGCTACATAATTGCATGCAAATACTCCATTAATTGGATAGTTTCCTGGTGATCACTGCTTCTAAACATGGAACTTTACAGCTTATCCAAATATTCCCTTCAGCAGTCAAATATCTCAATCTATTGTCACTCGGGCCCTCAAGTCTAGAATGAGTTTAATTCATATTGCCTCCTATGTTACCCAAGTAGCTAATCCTCCCATCTATGTTCAGTGACATGCATCCATAGAAATTACTCCTGCCGTCCTAAACCCTTCAGTTTGTGCGTGTATAAATATTGTATTAACTAAAGAAGAAGGGGTGGAGCCGCATACCTCTGTGTCGAAAATTGCCAGCTTTAGCTTAACCATATTTTCTCAGGGTCACCACTGCCTTCCGTATTTCCCCAAACTCACTCTGTTTGGCTATTAAACTACCTACTGGAGTATGACTAAATAGCACGTCACTCCAAAATCATACTGCCACATCTCTTCACTGCTTAAACAAACTAGTTTCTCTTTCAATTTAAACCTACCCTACAACACTCATCTGCCAGTGCTAGTCGACAATGAAAGGGCCCTTAAAAAGGAATTGGGGAATGATTAACTCGAACATTGGGGCACAGCCGTTAAACAGATATGAATAAAGCAGGGATATCAACAAAATTTAAGAGCCATGGAAAGCCTCCACCAAACCCGCACTGCCTGCAGTTCCCTCCAGCAAAATGCATTCAGATATTCTGATAGAAGGGGTGTAGACAAACACGCAGCAGTCAAACCAACCAAAGACATCCACAGCCACGTGATTTATTCAATGCGAACCTTGAACACAACCTGTCACTGAACTACCATTTATTTACAAATTGCACGCATCGGCCAAACCGCAGTAAAGTAAATAACCCATTCTTACATGAGAAACAAAAGGATTAATGTCGAGCCACCAACAACATCCAGTACCCCAGGAACCTTACCCCGACACCATATACCGCTTGAACTCCAGAAAAAGACGTGCATGCCCTCGATACAAGGGAACCGAAGAAGTTGTCAAACACGCTCAAGACAATCATCTAAAGATCCCCCTGCACAGCCCAAGCATAGATCAGTATGGGTCCTGCAGTGCCTCCATGAGCAAGGTGCCCAGAACGTGTCACACCTACATGTACGTTACCATCAGCGTAACTACAATAAGCATCCTGGTGGTGGCACCTCCCAACAGACCAGCAGGCAGATGGGATGAGGATCTCGCGACCAGAGTATAGAGATCCATAAACTGAGGGGAAATGCAGTATGCTCCACCATTCCTTACACTCTGGCTTTCACTTCCTTATTAAAAGGAAGGCACCTCACAACGTGCTGAGTACAGACCCTTTTTAACCACGCGCTCACGAAACTCAACGTAGCCGTTTAAAACAGAAATCCTGCATTTCAAACAGTAATATTATTCATAAATAAACTTAATAAATGAACAGAAATATAATATAAATATCCAAATCATTAGAAAAATGCGCAAGTATTACATTGCTGTAAATTAACCCAACGTTATAAATGAAAGGCTGAGCTATTCCTGGACTATCCATTGGGTTTTAGCCTTTTTAAGCCACCGTTCAGCCTCGGCATGGTCTACTGTTGTTTTCACGCACTTTTCCGTGTATATCTTCAGAGTTGCAGGTTTCCCCAACATAGTTTTAATGTTTTCCTCAGAGCAATGGCTTTGGTGACCCTAAAAGCCCTCCTCGCCTCCATGATCTCCCTGGGAAAGTCTGGAAAAATGGCAAAGGATCTCCCATCTAGCACAAGTTTCCCTTTCTCCCTTGCAGCCTTCAAGATTTTCTCCTTTACATCGACCTTGGGTAAAACCAAAATTATCTGCCTTGGTCTGTCCTTCATGAATTACCCAGCTCTCTAGGAGTAACCCAAGTCACCAGGGGTCACAATTTCCTTGCCCACCAACTCTGTCAGGACCCCAAGGACTCGTGAATCTAAATCCTTATCCAAGCCAGGTCATTCCTGTAAACCCAGCATGCGCAGATTCAGATTCCTGCTTTCAACTTCCAGGGATAACTTCTCATTTCTTAGGTCCGCAATCTCTGATCTTAAGTCTTTATATGCCCTGAAGCTCCCTGCCACTTCTGAGGCCAAGGCTGAGTTACCAGAATCAACCTTTATAACTCTGATCTCCAGATGGTTCACCTTTGAGGTCAGTTCATTTAAAAAGCTTTTCATCTCTTCCACGTTCTCGGAGACCTTTAGTAGGAGGGTGTACATATCACTGCTGCTGGGCGTCTCCATCTCGCCTTCTTGCTTTGGCTTTTTTTTTGGGATAGGATACTCAGGAACTTCAATCCTCTTTTTATTCCCGGTATTCATTCCTTTAGTATCCACAGCCAGAGGATGGAGCAGGCGCAGCAGGCTTAAGCTGCTTCTAGGTCGCCCAACATTCCAGAATCTTTCTTTTAAAATCCTGATAGGTCTTCTACTCAGAACTCAGAAAGGAGGCTGCTCCCACAGTTTTGATGGCTTTGCACCAAATAATCTACTTCCTATATTGGATTTTCCGAATTGTGCCTTTCACACACATCTAAGCAGCTGATCAAATAGATCCTCAGGGGCTTAATTTTCAATATGGGCAACCCTCCATACCTTCGTTTTTCAGTCTGCCATGCCCTTATGGAAGTGGAAATACCATATGCAAATTAGTGTTGGTCCCACCCTACCTCTAGGGTCACATCCCCTGTGCACGAGACTGCAAGCAACCCCAGTCCTGTTTCAGCCTTGTTGGGCATGATCTCTGAAATGGTGTAGGTTGGGCCTCTAGGCGAGGCCAGCAGCTAGTAGCCTCAGAATACACATAGCTCCCATGAAACAGGGGTCAGCCTTCTTCAGTTTGTTGTATTGCCTTCCTCATAGCTGTTATCTATTGCCTCTTGGCAGAACGCTTTTCGTTTCTAGAAGCTGGCTCTCATAACCCTTATTACTCAGAACACTTCTCCCCTACCTCCGAACGAAGCACAAAACTCCAATGACAGCCTTCTCCCATTTGCATCAGAAATGCATGGGTTATATTCATACATATTCTTCAGGACCCACCAGAGTCCACCCCAAACTAGCTTTGCCCCCCTCAACTCAAGAGGCAGCTGTTGCACAAATGTCTTGGAAGGCCCTCAAGATGGCGACCCAAGGAAACCATTTTGCTCCTAATCATAATAGAAGGGTTTGACGCAGTCATGCTAGCCCCTCCAATCTATGAATGGGGGACCCTGTGTTCTATAGTGCTTTTCTGTTCAGTTTCACGGCCAATTCCTCACAGATTGGCAATGACCATAGGTCTAAACGGGACCCATGTTTGGTGGTGGTGTTTATCGAGTTCCGTTTGCATTGAAGTAGTTGTAGCTTTGCCTTTTCTACTATAAACGCTGGTCTCCAAGTCACAGAATGCTACAATAGAGGGTGGGGGGGGGGGCTGGCGTGAATCTATTTGGAAGCTATGAATCCTCATCCAAATGCCTACTTGAGTATTCACAGACACAGCCACAGTGCCCCACATATTTGCACAAGGTATCCTCATTTCAAGAGGTGCCAAATCGGCTTGTTTGGTCAGCAACCAACACTGTGTGGAGGAAGCACAACTTCTTGCCTCGCCACAAAGTCACTGTTCCTCAGTTCAAACCTCAATCATTGCTTCTCCTTGGCCGTGTCCTCGTATCCACAATAGATGAACACGCTTGATAGTTCACACACAGTCTAAATGTGTGGGACATCCAGGATTATGAACACACATCATGTAAGTAGCTACCACAGGTGTGTCTGCAACAGCAGCGTGCCCATGCACACCAAGGACATCTACAATTCAAACCAAGCCCAATACTTTTCCCCTTGATGATTACAAATGGTGTCTTAAAAAACCTGTAGTACTGACAATTATATATGTTTCCCCTAAAAGCAAAAAACCTCCATCTGCAGATTCCCTGTGCCTGGCAATAATCTGCATATATAACCGCTGCACAAACACTTGTTCGCCCTAATTGTGTTTGACAAACGGGGAGAGTTTTGGCAATGAACCTTAAAAGCGAGCAACTCCTGGCTGTGCGATTTTTTTAATTTTTTTATTTTTATTTTATTTTTTTCATTTAAACAATCCCAATTGTATTATTTACAATAATCACAAAGAGATTCAATAAACAAAAACAAGAAACACTTGATTTTGGACTAAAATAAATACAGATAATCCAATAACCAAAAGAATGGGCGGCATCACGTGAAATGTGTGAATTGTGTAAGAAAAACTTATGTTGATCGTGTATTCATTTTTTGTGCAAAAGAAATGCGTTTTGCTGCTATGGAAAGTCGCTAAATGTGCAAAACACGTGTTGGCTGTTCGGGAAAGACATCATTTATAAACCAAGGTTTCCTTATTTTATTAGTGGGATCAATTTGCTAGGATTGGATGTTGCAGGGAACATAACTTGGATCGAGTAAATAAAATTTAAAAGCACACAAAGGAGTTTCGCATTTTTAACTATTGTGGCACGGCTTGTTGCAAATAAAGTCATTTAGAACTGAACAACCTTCTGGGCCTTCTCCAATCAGGCTTCAGACCAGGCCATGGTACTGAATGTTTACGGATATACCTACAAATTCAAATGGACGAGCTAAAAGATAACGGCAACCTAGCAATCCTCCTTCTACTTGACCTATCTGCGCCCTTTGATTTGGTCAACCATAAAGTCCTCTGCAAACATTTGACTACGGCAGCCCACTTCTCCTCTAAGGCAGTTCTATGGATAGAGTCCTTCTTATCTAATAGGACAATGAGGGTATTCACCCCCACTGCACCTGCTGAACCAGCCCTAGTACCCTGCGGAATTCCACAGGACTCCTGCGTATCACCGACTTTGTACAATATATTTACCAAGCCACTTTTCAACCACATGGATGATTTGGGCGTCTCCTACACTAATTATGCAGACGGCACTCAAATCCTCATTCCCATTACAGGCTCATATGACACTGATGTGAAATTACTCAACGAGATATACCACACCATACAAGCTTGGATGGCTATCCATGGTCTTAATGAATACAAAACAGAGTTACTCCTCATAAGATCTCAAAATAGACTAAACAAACTAGACAATCAATACAAATCATTTAACATCGACAACAGCACGATCAAAGTGGCAAAAGAAGTTAAAACCTTAGGGATATACTTGGACTCAGCCCTCACCCTAATGAGACAAGTTAATGCCACGGCTTCAGCAGCCTATACCTCAAAACTTATTAACGCCTGCAGACCATTCCGCTCAGCAGACAGCTGCATTACTTTGGCTAGAGACTTGGTACTGTCGAGGCTCGACTATTGCAACTCCCTGTATCTAGGCACGAGTAGTCATAACATAAAAAAATTACAAGTTCTAAAAAATAATGCCTTGAGAGCGGCACTTAATATCCCGAGAACAACCAACCACATCACGCCTGCCAGGCGTTCGGTCCACTGGCTACCTATCTAAGATAGAATTGCTTTCAAAACCTTATCAATGACACACAAATGCCTATTCAATACAACCCCTAAATATCTGGTGAACAAATTCACGAAAAATCTGAATAACAGACCTACACACTCCAGACAGGTGCACTTGCTAAAGATCCCTAGATTTAAACTGCAGAAAGCAGGGAGAAACCGCTTCCCTGTACTAGCTGCCAAATTGTGGAATTCCATGCCTGCAGTTCTTAGAGCAGACCCTTCTTTCTGGATTTTCAGAATTTGTTTTAAAACCTGGCTCTTCACACATGAGCGCCAACTGTCATACCATTACCTGCTAGGTCTCCAACTATTTTCTGTAACATTATCTCGATATACTATCAATGGTATATAATGTAATGCTTACAAATGACCCATGCAATGTAACAAAATGTAATTTCCAATAATGTCATGTAATACTCGTGATCAAGAATGTCTGTACTACCTTCAATGTAATGTTTACCAAGTAATGCGCCCAGATACTCTTGGGTTAGGTGCGCTTTACAAATGAACAAATAAATAAACCACCCTGCACCTGCTCATCCTTCTCCTTTAGTCCTACGTGAATAGGCCATTAGTGAGCCGCTGCCTGCAACGTATGCCAGCACTAGAAGCCATGGGTGCAAACACAGGTTTGACATTTTCTGAGGATGCCTTTTCGCTGTTTTTTTCTGAGCGCAAGGTTACCATGAAGACCAAATGGAAGATGGATCATCAACCTCAGTATTTGTGCTAACCTTGCAATCTGAAACCACCAATGACCCCCCCTGTTAGTCCCAGGCTCAAGATCACAGGCGATTACTTGCCCTCAATGGCACATCCCATTTTCGTCTCTAGTATTAGCAAACTGGCTCAGGTCACGTGATCTGGGCTTTTCTTCAGATGTGAAAGTTCAGATTGCACTTTTTTTTGCTGGCTGGTGATTCTAAACTCACTTGTTTGATCGTGTTGGGAGTTTGGTGTGAGGAAAAGAACTGCACCTCCCATAAGGCCAATCAGTGCCTGTTGGGTGAGTTGTTGCCCTTTGAGCCGCATATTGCCTACATAAGGCACAGCTGAGACGCTGAAGTGTGCACTAGCAACCCATGCGGTGCGTGCAAAGTGCGTCGCTGTCATGCAGTCAGACGATATGGCGAATATGGAGGACAAGGCGAATCTGTGCATGGCTGAGAGTCAAGACTCTATAACTCTGCCAGTGCAAGTAAGTGTGGAGCCTAAGGATGATGTACTCACTAAAGCAGCCTACCTAGATGTTTATATCCCCTCAGGCACTCTAGGACTTGCCCGCCTGTCAAAACCATGCGTGTATCGAGACGGCGACGGGTAAAATCAAACTTTTTTCAAAAAAAAGGGGGGAAGATGTGGTTGCCATAGAAGAGCAGGACAGAGAGTTGGTAGTTGATTGAACAACCTCATTGGCATCTGTAGGCTGTAAAACAATGTAATCCGTTATTACTGCTGTCCGATCGGACTTGGGTACCTTAGTGTACCAGGAAGTAGAAAAGGGGTCTGAGAAGGCCATTATTGAGGAAAAGAAGGATGAGGCTTTGCTTTTGGGAGCATTGGGAGCACAAACGTGCAGAACTGTGACCCATGGTGAGTCGGACGTTGTGGAGAGAGAGCAGCAAGTGATTGTAATAGACGCAATTGATATCCATACAGTATCCTCTACAGAAACTGAACTTTTCCCTACCCCAGATCTATTCAAAGATAATCAGGCTGTTTTGAACACTGAAGGATCCACAACGCCAATATACTGAGCGAGTCAAATAGGAGCGTTAAAAGCTGAATGTTTTTGATATTGTAAAAGTAAACAGTATTGGTGGATAAATCTGAGAGCATCCAATACCATAGATAAGAAATGAGATGTGCAATCTCGCCTGTTGTACAAATTAACACAGAGGGAAGGCGGATCACCCCATAAAGTAGACACAGGTTTACCTGAGCAGGTTGGGTCACAGATTAAATGTGCAAAGCCTGGTACTAATTCTGCGAATGCTGAATATATAGGTTAAAAGGTATTTGTACCACACACCGTCACAAACGGAATTGGTCCTTAAAAGGGCGGTGCAAGAAAAACATATGCTGCCAGGTCATCATTTATGAAAAATATGGCAAACGTAAGCGGTTGAAAGAGTCACTCGACTCCGAAAATAATGTATTAAGATTAACTGCAAACGATTTAGACCCCTGCGAAGAAGTGAGTGGCGAGTTCGATTGTGTATTCTTCTGCCCAATAGACAGGACAGGTGGCTCTAAGGCGGAAAAAGTGAGGTTGACATATCTTTAATCATCGAGGAGTGTGGTGAGCACAGCCACATATCGGGTAAACCAAGAGATAATGGTACGCACGCACCTTCCTGAAACAAGGTCATAAAGACAATATGGTGGTAAAAAGTAAGCCAGACAGATAAAAGTGCAGCTTGTACGAAAAAAAGGCAGAAGGTTAAAGTTGGTATTCAGGATGAGGTATTCGTGGATTTGAAAGGGCTGTTTCATGTGAATGAGACGTTGGGCTCAGAAAAGCAGATTGATGCCATGTCTCAAGCCGATGGCACTGATAGGGGTATCATTAATACTAAAGCATGTCAAGTAATCGACACCGATGGGGGTATCATTAATACTAAAGCATGTAAAGTAACTGAAGGGGCAGAAGATCCCACAGAGGCTAGGAAAGTTGCGGCTCAGCCATTAGTTTGCGCCCTGCAACTGGCGTCCATGGCTGACAAATATCTTCCACTGAATAGATCAATTGCATTGAAAATCCTTCACAGTGCAGTCCCATTTGTGTAATCACCACATATCAAAGCGGCGGACCAGGTTAAAGAGGCTACACAACTGACCTCAAATATCTGGTTTACCACAGAAGAAACCTTACAGTTAGGTTTCGAAAATACATTTTTTGTTCTTTGGTAAAAATATTGGGTACGAAGGTTACGGAGTGGCTGAGCATGTTAATCTCCAAAGAAATGACGCTCCAGAGAGATGATCTGATTGGAGAGAGGGGTGTAGGGGCAATGCTAGAGTGCCCGCGAGCCAGATACGAGAGCAAAGCAGAACAAATAGCCCTGTGGAATCATCTGGATATACCTTAGGTGGGAAGAGACTGTGCAGTCTGGATACGAGAGGGGAGGGCTTTTGGCAATGGCTCTCTAAAGTGTTTCAGTCCCATTTTGCAAGTCAGTGCCGATGGTCCCACTTTGTTAGGTTCTTGGAACAGAGGTGTTTCATCTTTCAGATGAGAGGGTATTGATTCAGTACATACATTGACCTTTATGGAATACTGCTGTTACAAGAAACCTGGATGATTGAAGCTAGGTCATTCAACAGGAAATCCACCATTCAATCATTGGCTACTAAGGGACCCAAGGGTAGGTCAAAGGGTGGTTCACTGCTAATGGGGCATCATCTATGGACTAACAAAAAAACTATTAAAAAATGATTATGTTAACAGATGCTTTCATCACCTCTGTGATATCATTGGATAGAGACAACAAGGAGTTCTTCATTGTTGACCTCTACGATGCACCTTGTGCGGACAATAACCACCAAAACCTAAGTAAGATGGTAGACCTGTTGTCTGGATTAAGAGAAATCATCCTTGTGTTGGTGGCTGGTGATTTGAACACAAAAATACGTGTGGAGTTAAATTGATTTAAAGACAGTAAGGTTTCTTCCCTCATTGTAAAAAACTAATTCAATTGTAAAGGTAAAGATTTGGCAGCGGCTCATTTATGAACGGCCACTGTAGTGGAGATGAATATAAAGCCTTTACTGGAATAAGTGGCGAGTGTGCTAGCACTACAAGTTATATATTTGTAAATGAAGTTGGTCTGAGTCTTGTGCAAGATATGGCAGCGTTACACAGAGAAGAATGTGGGTTATTCAAAGAAAAGCTTATGATCGAGCTGTATGATAGACGTGGTAATATCTACGTCAATAATGGGAACAATCGGGTAGAATGGAACACCGTCAATTTTAAACTGGCATATAAAAGAGCTGAGGTAGCACTGAAAGACTGCATTAGTTTGTGTGGAGATGGTACTTATGGAGTGGAGGTTGATTGTATTAATAATTTAGTGGCTATTATAAGTCAGATTGTGGAGGGGGTTTTGATGAAGAGAAAATACAGAAGCCGTGAAGAACGCTGCAATAGAGAGATGAGGAAAAATTAGCTTTTTTAAAAAGTGGTAAATTTCAGGCTAGAAAATGATTCCGGAACAACATGAATAGCATACTTGATCTTCCTGGTGAGGATAGTCCTAAATCCTCCATAGTTGGTTGCATCAAAAATGCAAAAACCGAATATAGACGTTGGTTGAGGTGTTGTAGAATGGAGAAGGCAAAATAAATTGGAAACTAATGGCATTATCTGCTAAAGAGAAGGATCATAGAGGATTGTGGAATATAATTTTTGGAATTAAAAAGAGAGGTCTACCCATTAACAGCATTCCCAAGAAAGAATTCAGTGTTTGTTGCATCTACTTTAGGAGCGGAAGGAAGGTTTGAAATGGAACCATCTAGCAAGTGGTAGTGCAAAATGAGTATTGTTGATTTGTTGGTTACCAGATGACATTCCTCCAGAGCTGCTGGCCCGGATGGGACCTGTAATGCCCTCAACAAACAAAAGCTGTGGCAAAGGGCTGTTGTGCTGTGGGTTGTGTTTGATGGCATAGGGAAAGCTGGGGTTCTTCCAGCTTCTTGGAACGACAACATTCTTCCAATTTACAAAAAGCGATCCTGGAAGAAGCCGGGTAATTACTTTCTGCTGGCAATGTTGGATATACCTGCCAACATTTTTTCACAGGTCCTTTTAGACGAATTAAATGTATTGATAGATCTATATAACATCTTACCTGCTTGTCAAACAGGATTTCGAAAACATACAAGTACAGTTCATAATCTAATTACCGTGACAACCCCGGTGGAAAGATTCTAAGTGATCCGACCACGGCTGATTTTGCCGCAGCCGGAATGTTCTCATGAGAAAGGTGCGAACTACCAAATGTTTGCACCTTTCTCATGCAAACACACTTACCTACTATGGGGGATGCAGGGGTTTCCCCCGCAACCCCCGCTCACTATACTGTAAAGTATAGTAAGACGGGTGTTGCGGGGGGCACCCCTGCAGCCCCCGTTTTTATTTCTTTATTTTTTTTGCAGGTGTGCTGCGGGGGGGGGGTCCCCTGCATCACCCCACTCACTATGCCACACAGTATAGTGAGTGGGGTGTTGCGGGGGACACCCTCGCAGTCTTTTTGCTACCACCAAAGGTTCGAACTTTTGGTGGCAGCATTTTTCGGTCGTTTTGTACGGTCAGAACTTTTTTTTCAGTCCGATCGTACAAAACCAGTGGAAAGTACATGGTCCAAGCAGAAGGAAGTTAACAGTTTACTGTGCTTTTATCGATTTTTCTGCAGCATTTGACACCATTATTAGAAATCAGCTGTGGAAAGAAATTGGTACATTGGAATATTCCCAACGTCTATTATCTATGATGTTGCAGCTATATACGCATGCCAGGGTGAGAGTAAGTCTCGATGGGTGGGGCCAGGTGACTGACTGGATCCCAACTAAGAGAGGGGTAAACAGCGACTCATATTGGCTCCGACCCGGTTTAACCTGCATTTGGCCAATTTAGAAAGAGTAGTAGAGACCCTTGCCGCTCGTAAAATAAAATATGAATTGGCCTGAAAGTGGGGTGGCCGGGATACGCAGATGATATGACAGTAAAAGGAAGGCGTGGTAAAAGTTGATGAAAAAAAAAATAAGAAATGTAAATGTTGTTCCGCATACATTTCCTAAAACGTCATCATTTGCGACCTTGTCCCTCATAGACCATAAATGAATAGTACAAATTGTGCATCATAGAAAAGTTGTGAAAACCTAACACGTTTGTGCATACCTCCGAGTCATGCCAATGGACAGCTCCTTGTAAATCCAGGGAATGGAAGACAGCAAGTTGCTCAAGTATAGCAGTAATATTTGAGCATAATTTCAGAGCTCACTGCCCAATATAATTCTCATCACGGGCGACATATTGCAACGTTCACATAACTCCTGTGAGATTGCTTTCTATATGTTACCCATTACCAATCCGGTAAGTTTGAGCGATTCCAAATAGTTCACAATAGCCAGCTTCATCGGTGTACATTGACAGTTCAAAAGAACATTCCACATTAGCTCAGGTGTTACAAAGCAATATTCAGAAAATAAATGATGAAAATACTTTCTCCTTGTACTTAGCAGATCAGGACATGCAGTCATTAAATGCCATTAATATAGAACAAAGCCATGGCATTTGTGGATGGTTGTAAAAACCCTCAAACTAAACTAGTGTTGTAACTAAACGATATACCTATTGAGCAGATATCCACAAACGCAAACGTGGCGGTACTTGTTGACGAGAAATTGAAATGGGTTAAGCGTTGGGATCATATTAAAGAGAAGACTATGCTGCAGGCACCAGCCATTGGCAAATTTATTGGAGCCCAGGGGGGCTTTTCCATTAGCACTGTTCTATTACTTTATCGATCGTACAAATATGTTTTCAGGCTTGCTAAATGAAGCGGAGGTATGGGCAAGTAAACAGCATAGGAATTTGGACTTGGTGGAAGGGAAGATTTTAAAAAGCCTGTTGCGACTCCCAAAGTCTGTGCCATTGGGATCTATTCGGCTTGAAATTGACTTGACGGGCTCATCAAGTATCGCGATATTTAAAAGAATTGTGTTATGCTAAACTCGCACAGATGGATTCCAATATCATTACTGGACAGGTTTTTGCATCTTTTCTTTAGAAAGGTGGATAGTGAGAAAACTGGCTACTTAGGAGGGGAGCTGTATTCAACTTATTTGATTTGGTGCCAACGTGTTAAACCAAGTTCTCTGTTAGATAAGGCGGGTACCCTTAAAAAAGCCCCTTAAAAAAAGCCTTTCACAAAGTACAATAGTCAAATTGGCTGCTACGGTTAATAGAGGTGGCTTTATCCAGTACTTGATGAGACGAGTTAAATGACTGCAATATGTGGATACTTATTCGTAGAGTTACATGGTGTCGCATTATCTGAAGATTACATTTAGTTTTGCTATTTCACTCGAACTTTAGGGGGCGGATATGCGATTCCACATGGGGAGAGGTTATGTAGGTTAGGTGGTGAGGAGGTTTTAGACAGAACACCTGCTGTTAAATTGTACCCCTCTGGATAACTTAAGGGCTCACTATGGGAAAGCATATGGTGAACACAGAATGTGTAATCGACCAGAGGTTTTATGGAATGTGTGAATGGAGGGTAATGATATTAATTGCATTTATTATATGGGTAAATGTTGTACTGAAATTATGCACATTTTACAGGAATGATGTGTTACTGCATCTTCTTTGTTGTTAATGGGGAGCTTTGAAGTGTTCCTTTTACTGTTTTATGATGTGAGGATTGTATACAGAGCCTTATAAGGCTAGAGGTATATGCAACAAAACAAAAAGGTTCAGATTGAGCTGGTTTATCCTTTTTAATATCCCACTCAACACAGAGAATTTACAGGCTAAGAAACAGGTGTCGTGGTTGGACCAGAAGATACACCAACATGCAAACTGCACATCACTCTTACCAAGCTACCAACCCAACCACCTCAGACAACAAACAAATCAAACACTGGACGCCACCCTTCCAGACAGGCCAAGGTGAGTGCACAAAACGAAGCACACCCAGAAAGCTCACCCGCACAGCCAGCTGCTCCTAGTTCAGCACACTGGGCCACAACCTTCTGGACAGGACAAGCCCAGTGCACAAAACAAAGCACACCCAGAAAGCTCACCCGCACAGCCAGCTGCTCTTAGTTCAGCACACTGGAGCCCACCATTCCGGACAGAACAAGCCCAGCGCACAAAACAAAGCACACCCAGAAAGCTCACCCGCACAGCCAGCTGCTCTTAGTTCAGCACACTGGAGCCCACCCTGCCGGACAGAACAAGCCCAGTGCACAAAACAAAGCACACCCAGAAAGCGCACCCACACAGCCAGCTGCTCCTACTCGGCACACATCAACAGATGAGCGCAACCATCTATCCTAGCCCTCTCTCCCTCATTAACCAACCCTACCCACTTTTCCGTGCCGAGCCACATGAGCGCCCGGAGACTATGACAACGGCAGTGGTGCGCGGTATAAATCAACGTCACAAAACAGGACCATGATGCTCCACGCTTGCGAGCTTATACTTCATATGCTGCCTACTAATGAGATGACAGGCCACCCTGAGGCGCACGAGGAGGCATCCACTCGTGGCGAGAGGACATTTTATCCGGTCTTTTCCGGATGGAAATCCTACCTGCTTGTTGCCATCCTTGGGTCCAGACTGCAGAGCCCAGGCGGATATCACATTAAAGCCCTTCACCACAGTACTTTCTGGGAACAGAGAAGCCAAGTACTCCGCATTCGACCTGTCGCGGTGGTTCATTTCCGTACCATTGCTCACATCCACCAGAATTTTGCCTGCAAGGGCGCCAGTCAAATTGCACAGCGTGGAATAATGCTCCTTGAATAGCGCCACAAACACAACATCCACCTTCTTGACAGCCTCCTCCTGAGAAGTCACTTCCGCCGACTCCGGGAATAAGCTGGCGTTGCGCTTTGGGTTGCGACTGCCCACGACCACCTGAAACCCCGCGCACACGAGGCGCGTGGCGAGAGAGCGCGCAAAGTCTCCACTTCCGAGGATTCCGACCGACGTACCAAAGGAGCCTGCGAGCGACTGGTCGCTTTTATCATTCTTGCTGCTTAAGAGTGGCTTTGCCATGTCTCCTTCCAACATGCTGTCGAGCTGCAAGAAAAAACACACAACCTGCATTAGCAAAGAAGTTATGAGAAGCAGTAATGAAATCTGCAAGCAAAACTAATCCAACTCAGGGTTGTCGCCTTGACTATTCAGCACAGCATTGCTTATCCAAGCAAGCATTGGCAACCCAGTCGTTTTGGCGTTTGCAGTGGTTTCCTGTATTTTACATTTATGTGTAAGCAGACTAAATGCTTGAGCTCTACCTGCAATTCCATACATACCTGAAAGTTAGTGTTTGTGACCAATAACATTGGCAACACACATTGTGGATAGACCTCTCTTCACTGTGCTGTACATAGGCCTTTAGGTGTAGAACTAAGTTTTGTGTCAGCAAACACTAACTTGCAGACATGCTTGCTACTTTTAAGGTAACATGGTGGGTTGAAGGGTGAATTCGGGTGAAAGGAAGACGTAGCAAGTTTGAGAGGGTGAAGGGGGCTAGGGTGTGTGGGGGCAGAGGTGAGATTGAGTGGTGGTCGAGCAAGGTTTGGAGTGGCAGTGGTGCACGGTGGGTGGTCTGGGAGTGGTGTGGGTTGATGGTGGAGAGTGGCATAGAATGGGATGGAGTGGAGTGAATTTGTGTGGGCTGGGGGTAGATTGGGGTGGGGTGGTGTGGTGTAGAGTGGTGTGATTCGGAATATTCGGGAGTGGTGTACAGTAGATTGAGGTATGGGGTCAAGTGGAATGAAGAGTGGAATGGGGTTTAGTGGTGAGGGGAGCAGTGTGGGATGGGGCAATTTGGATTGATGTGGAGTTGGGGTGGAATATAGTGGAATTGGATGGGATGGATGGGTGTGCAGTGTTAGGGGGTCGAGTGGGGAGGGAGAGTGTGGGGTCGGGTGGGATGGAGTAATGAGGCATGGTAGGTGGAATGTTGTGGATGGAGTTATGTGGGGTGCTGTAGAATGGTGTAGAGTGCTGTAGGGGTGCTGTGAGATGGAGTGGTTAAATTGTATGGGGTGGAGTAGAATGATGGGAGTTGAGTGGGTGGAATAGAGTTGTATGGAGTGGGGAGATGTGGACTACTCTTGAGTGGCGTGGGTTGAAGGGGTTTAGAGTGGAATGGGGTGTTGTGGAGTGATACCATTTGCGACGGGTGGTGTGGGATAGTGGTGGCTGGGGGTGGTGAGGGGAGATATAAGGTATGGTGTGAGGTGGAGTGTAGATTGGGGTTGGCTGGGGTGTTGTGTAAGGGTCTGCGGAACTTTGAGGAGTTATGGGTAGGTTGTGGTGGGGTGAAATGGTGCAATATGGATTGGACTGGTGCGATACGGGCTAGGGTGACGGGATGTGGTTTTATGTGCTGGTGTAGGGTGAAGCAGTATAGTAAAGAGTGGTGTGGAGCAGTGAGGGGTAGAGGAATGTATATGGAGTGGTGGTGGAGTGCTGGGTTGCATGTTTAGTTTGGGGTGCGGTGGTGTAGAGGTGTGGGGTGAATGCAGTGGGGGTGGTGTAGAAAGGAGTGGACTAAGACAAGGTTCACATCTTTCTGATCATTTTGACATTTGAGAGCCTCTGCACAAAACCAACTGCTGTGCAACCACCTCGTCAATGTAGCACCCACATGAAAGCGCCTGGAAGGAGTGGTCAGACGGCATGTGCGCTTCACAAAAACAGCAAATAAAATAAATAGTACGGGGTGCACACACTTCTGCAAAGCCGATTCAATTATACACGGGTGCAAGCCCCAGGCCTTGTTGGATGGACTACAAAAGTATACACGTGTGCATTAATCATGCACTTAATACATCAAAAATAGCTTAAGTAACAAAACGTGAATGCGTGGTTTGTTTAATGGCATCCCGTTTCAAGGTGTGCGCAGTAGTTCAGCGATTCGAGTGTAGGAATGTGCAGACTATGCAAGGTCTGTGTAACGTGCCCAATGTTGCCATAACTGACATGTTTTGAGTGACGGGTCTTTCATACAGGCTCGTGCTGCTCTGGCATTGCATGCATGCAGGTCAATAAAGGACTGTGCTTGCAAGAATGACCGGGTGGAGGTGGCACAGGAGCGCCTTCCTGAGCATCAATGAGGAAATCGAGGACCCACCAGTGCAATCATTCATGCTACCAGTAGCATGGGGCATGATCAGTAACGTTTCCTGCTTGCTGCACGTGCACATTTGTGTCTTATTAGTTTGGATGTGCTATAGGAGGGCTTGTGTAACAAACGCTGGGCCAATCCGGAGTTCTGATGCGTGTGCCATCATTGATTGGCCCAGCGTTTGTTACACAAGCCCTCCTATAGCACATCCAAACTAATAAGACACAAATGTGCACGTGCAGCAAGCAGGAAACGTTACTGATCATGCCCCATGCTACTGGTAATGTTAGATGTTAGTCATTATACCTTCCTTACAGGGCTTGCACCCAGGCGATATACGAGGGAGTTGGAAGACACGATTTTTAGTTTTGGCTGTTAAGTGGTGCTTTAGCGTTGCCTACAAGCTGAAACTATTGCAGTGGACTATCGGTAGGAGGGAGATGGGACGTGGGGGAAGGACACAGCTTGTGGGAGATTTGGCTTTTTACTCATTCAGGGCCAAAACTCCTACAACCCAGCTCCACAATGCCGTCATCCTGGTCAACCATTACTGCTTCCCTGGTTAGTTGTGCCTCAGGTGAAACTAAAATGACAGGAGTCATGCTTAACTTTCGCCCAATAAAGGTGACGGACCAAGACCTGTAAAGGAGCTTTCAGGGTCAACCGGGACCAGACTGGACTCTTGGCCACAAAGATCCAGATCTTGCATGGATGTACCCACCCGCCATCCCCCCACCCCGTCCCAAGTCTCTTTCAGAATTAAGGTAGTCAGTACCTTTTTGGCATTAATGTCTCCAAAGCGCTGTTTTGCTGCACTGCTTCATTGATGTTATTGTAGAGCCGTAATATAGATTGCAACACCAAATGCAAAGCAGAAACTGAAGACGGGCCCAAGGTATGAAGAGGAGAATGATACAGGACAGTCTAATTAATTAATTAATTAATTACTGGTACCTTCAAAACGAGGAACCGGGGTGGTTGATCCTTTCCGATTCGGTGGCTGCAAGTTTAATACTGCTCGCGTCTGTGATAATACATGCCCGGCCCATTTAGCTCCTCAACCTGGGCTATATGTGTTGTCATGCCTGCTCAGGTTTTCACACATTTGGCTGCATGAATCGCCCATGATGGGTGAAGATGCAAGACGCTTTCTAGACGCAATCATCGTGGTCGAGTTAGATGGTACTTCCCTAGTGGCCGTTATAGTTACACTGGTTGAGTTAGAGGGGACTTCCCCAGTGGCCGTTATAGTTACACTGGTTGAGTTAGAGGCGACTTCCCCAGTGGCCGTTATAGTTACACTGGTTGAGTTAGAGGGGACTTCCCCAGTGTCCGTTATAGTTACACTGGTTGAGTTAGAGGCGACTTCCCCAGTGGCCGTTATAGTTACACTGGTTGAGTTAGAGGCGACTTCCCCAGTGGCCGTTATAGTTACACTGGTTGAGTTAGAGGCGACTTCCCCAGTGGCCGTTATAGTTACACTGGTTGAGTTAGAGGGGACTTCCCCAGTGGCCGTTATAGTTACACTGGTTGAGTTAGAGGGGACATCCCCAGTGGCCGTTATAGTTACACTGGTTTAATTAGAGAGGACTTCCCTAGTGGCCGTTATAGTTATGCTGGTTGAGTTAGAGGGGACTTCCCCAGTGGCCGTTATAGTTACAGTGGTTGAGTTAGAGGGGACTTCCCTAGTGGCCGTTATAGTTACAGTGGTTGAGTTAGAGGGGACTTCCCCAGTGGCCGTTATAGTTACACTGGTTTAATTAGAGAGGACTTCCCTAGTGGCCGTTATAGTTATGCTGGTTGAGTTAGAGGGGACTTCCCCAGTGGCCGTTATAGTTACAGTGGTTGAGTTAGAGGGGACTTCCCTAGTGGCCGTTATAGTTACAGTGGTTGAGTTAGAGGGGACTTCCCCAGTGGCCAGACCCTCCACATTTCATTTCATCCGAAAAGCGAAATGAACTGCAAACAGGCAGAGTCTGCTCAATTAAAATAGAACCTGGGGCCTCATTACGGCCCTGGCGTTTGACGCTGGTATTTTACCAACTCCGCCATGGTGAATGGCGGAATTACCACCCCATTCCAAGGTTGGCGGGGCAGTAATTCCCCATTCACCATTGGCCCTTCCCCATTCCCATTTTTGCCCCCATAGGGCTCAATGGGAATGGGGAAGGCGGTAGTTACGGTACCGCAAATTGCGGTACCGTAATTACCTCGAAAGTCCTTTTGCGGGATCCTTCCTTAACGGCTGGTAAAATCAGCCATTAAGGTCGGGACCCGCAAAGGGACCTCGTAATTAGGCGGTAAGAGTTTAACGGCGCCGTTAACCCCTTACCGCCTGGGTCGTAATGAGGCCCCTGGAGTCTCAATCGGAGCAGTCTCTTGGGGCAGGAGGTTAACTTTAGTTATTTGTGAGTAGCCATGATCAATTACAAAGCAATAATACTGGCACCGTATTGCCGTACTCTTTGTCCATTCTCCTGCGCTTGCTGACTGCGCTCGCAGCGCCCGCAGCACTTGCCACACTTCCTCAGCACTTGGCATGCGCAGCATTTGAGTTTTTGTAAACTCAACGTGTCAATCACAGCACAATGATTAAGCTCCAGCCCCTACTCCCGAATCACGGCACAGGCTGCTCCCAGCTGAACAGCTGACTGCACTCGGCACCAAGTAGAAACATGGAATTACATTTCTTTCTGAGACCATGAATTGGCTTGCCCCTCTTAGAAGTGTGAAAGACAACACCAATGCAAAAGAAACAACCCTGGTTCATGCCAGAACTAGTTAGGACACTTTGGCTTAGAGTGCAGACAAATGAGTAGTCTGCTAGCCATGACTAGACAGAAAGAACCAGAAATCTGAAATTGGGTTAGCCAAGAAAGTGTTCTATTCTTCTAAAAATCAAAAGAGCTGCAAATTCCCAGAAATCAAACTTCCAAACTCTACGTCTCCTGGAAAAAAAAAAACTCTACCAAAACCATCAAAGCAAGTCTTAGTTTGGCTGCAAGAGATTCTCCAATTTCAAAATTGATCAAATAGGTTACTCAATAGGCTCGCACTATGTGTCACTTGATTCTGGCTCATCTTGGAAAAAGTTTCTGTCTTCTATTTTCCAGTATGCTAAAGCTACTCCAGATAAAGTATGTGATGTGCTCATGTCTATGTCCAACCTCCTGTCCAGGAAATTCAGGCCTGGTGTGTGATTCAATTGAAAATGTTCCCCCTAACCTCGTAATTAAAATCCATTTTTCTTTTTTTACGATTCGACCCCTTCCATGCGAAAGCCAGCAAGATAGCTTTGCTTGTTGAGCGCTCGCTGCTGTATATGTGCATCATCTGCAGGTCGCAGGTTCAAATCCTGGCAAGTCCAACTCAGCCTTTCATCCTTCCCAGGTCGATAAAGGAGTTCCAACTTTGGTTGGGTAATCCTTGCATGGAAAATATTCTATGTACAACATTTTGTCAAAAGCACTTTATAAATAACAAATCGTGATCATCTTGGATTACCCCTCTCATAAACAAAATCCTTGCTGGACCCTGAGGTAGCTGGCAACTATCATCGCATAGCAGATTGTCTGTTCCTTATGAAGGTCCTTGAAAAGATGGTAGTTATGCAATTTCAGAAAATGTGTTAGTCTTGTGCATTGCTTGGTACTGGTCAGTCAGGCTTTTGCCAATTCCATGGTACAATGACTGCTCTTGATGTCAGAGAAGACTTACTCTAATCTGGATAACAATCAATCATCTTTAGTAAAAAATGCTTGATTTGTCTGCAGAATTGTACACATTGGATCACCAGATCCCATAGAGATGAACGTGGATTGCTTCTACGGTGGTTTGCCTCTTTCATCACGTTTTCCTAATGTTGCTCACATTATGTCTTTCTATGCATTTTAGGCCCTCCTCTCCTTTTTGAATCTTGGGGATACGCAGCACTGCTCTTCGCACATAGACGGATCCTTGATGTAAACATTGCTGCTTGTACAGCTAACCCATTTTCTCCCCTCGTACCCGGCACCTTCGTAATTTAGCAGCCAGCACAGGCTCATTCCACACACATAATGCAAACACTTTTGCACAACACCTCTGCCATAAGAATGAAGCTACCTTAAAAGGCAAAAATTCAAACTCCAGCGTTCCACATAATTCTCAATCTCCTTAAACAAAATCCACCCGTTTAGTTCATAGTTTACCTCTGCAGCGCCCATCCACATGCCATTCAGACATGAGCGAGTAGTAGGGTCTTGGCCACCCTCGCAACTGTAATGGCTGGAATGCATACACTCATAATAGCACCTCCCAATTCTCCCAAATGTGGACTCCAGTCCCTCTGAGGGCGTTGAAGCAACAGCTTTTGTTGGGACCATAATTATGGGGAAAGGCGCTATACAAAATGAATTTATGGACCTCAGGTTACGCATTACCTTGCATGATCTTGCCACAGACTTTGGATTCTAAATATGGTGTTCCTCAGGGCCATGCTTGGTCTCGGCTATTGTTCAACATCTACGTTAAGCCTTTCCAAGACTTATTTAAGATACTGGATGTTAAATTTCATCGTAACGCTGATGAAACCAACCTATTTTTCAATACACAGGCTTTCTGCTATCAGGCAATAGCATTTTGGCTGACCCTTCCCCGTATTAAGTCTTGGATGCAGAACAATTGGTTCAGTCTTAATACTACGAAAATTGACGGGATGATTGTACATCTCCGAGCTACTCCCATGTTCTGAATACTCAATATTCTTCCAAATTAGACTGTGACACTACATCAGTAAATACATCAAGTAAACATTAAATAAAGTCAAGTCGTTAGGCATTTTGTTTAACTCTCTACTTGACTTTTCTCAAATCACTCAAACTAGGAGCCATACCTCCTATTTGAGACTCAGGAAACCGATTCAACCTTACCTTCCCCTTATGACCACTTGCCAATTCGTAAATACTAATAGGACTACTGTAATTCATTATACTCTAGACTACCTAAATCACAGTCATCTGCTAAAGATTTTGCAGAACACAGCCAGAGTGGGCATGACCTTTCCCGATCATGCCTTAGGAGATCTTGACACGCTGCTGGTTTCAGCTAGAACCGCATTTAAATGCCCACATGTTTCTATTGAAACGCCCTTATATATCTTGCAAATAGACTAAAGTCCCACAGCACTACTTGACCTTCTTGGGCAGCCACCCTCCAATACCTGCCCCAGATTTACCCTCAACTCTCAACTTCTCTGTGCCAGGCATCAAAATTCAGAACAAACTTCCATCGCCCTCAAGTCTGAATCCATTCAGGAAAATTCAGAAACGCCTTCAAAATCACATGTTCTGGAAGCATCTGTCTTGTAAAGTTTGGGGACTAGGCTTTCTGTTCAATTTCCCCTCCGGCAGCATACATGGCCATATGTCTGAGCGCTTTATAAATTAACATAAATAGACTACTGTGGTAATTCAACTTCTGCCCACTCTTTCCTTTGTACGCATGGACTTCCTCCAATATGTGGCACGGGCAGAAAGCAACAGGTAATCAACAACACATGAGCATCCACTGCCACACCTGCTGCCCTGCCCGCGGCATAAGCACAATTTGCCCTCAAGTCACCGCCGTAATTCCAACAACGCATGCACAACGTGCCCCTCGGAAGGGGCAATGGACTGGATGAAAAGATCCGGCAGCAGCCTAAAGTCAGATCACAGTTTCCAAGAACTAGGGCCACTCGCCATCAAATAACCAGCTCTACGGACATGAAGAACATGCGCTTCTAGTAAGAACTAGCGGCTCTCCGAAGACCCATTAGAAAAAAGCATTGATAAAACCGGTAGCCTGCTTTTGCATGGTGACGGGCAATTGTGTTTTGGCTTATCAGATGCAACCACCTTAAGGAATACATCTATTACGATCTAAATATGGTGTAACCAATCCCTTATCCCCATCACCCCTGGGATGAGATATTGCCTGCTTCATCTGCAAGATATCGGGCACATTACGGAGTGTCATAGTGGCACGTTGCCAATGAGGCGCATCACACTTTGTTGACGTTGGTAACCAATGTGAAGTTCGAGTCTATACATTTCGTACAAACAACATGATCATTTCTTGCTTGTGACCATGTGGTTTCTGTTTGTGTTTCTTGCTTCTGCTTCACCCTCCATCTGTGACTTGAACTTATGTATGTAACTTAAGTTTCATAATAATTTTTTTTTTTTTAAACAAACATTTTTCTTTTTGTTCTGGAACAAACATATGCACCATATGTATCAATGTGCCGATTTCTTCTCTTAGCCTGCACATGGATCTATCCCAACAGTATATGGGACACAGCAATGTCTGTGTGCCATGTACATGCATTTCCGAAAACTCGTTTATTTTACTTCGTCCGTGGCTCCATGCACATCAGGTCAGGCTTGAGAACGACTCGGGTCGAAACACGTGACACTGACCACATGAGAATTAAACTACTTTCTGCACTTACCTGACGGGATTGAATTCATGTCACACTAATAGACCGTTTACCTCCGTACAAGCGGGCAGAGCGCGACTCACCTAAACCCACTCCAACTACAGCTTCATTAGTTCAAGGTCTTTGTGGGTGGACCTTTTGGGATTGGTGACGCTGCTCGCCCCCGTCCGAGAATAGTGTGCTCCAGCGCACTCCCCAGGATTCGAACCCGCACACACTTACTGTGGACTCTACTAGCACATTTCCACCACAATTCCCCCTTTTGACAGCCTTCCTTGTTTAACATGCGTTTTGGTGTTCTTGCAGTGGCTGCTGGGCGACAGTGCAGTCATTGCAAGGGTAAAGCTAGGGAGCAGGTTTTTTTGTATAAAGTACAGGCAGGCTGTATGCGCAAGACCCAAAGCTTCTCATCTACAATCAAATAGTTTCACACTTCTGTGAACCATCATTTGTGAAAGCCAATCCACGTTTCCCCGTTACAGCAGCCTATGTTTTCCTGTATCCAGCCAGAATAGATATTTTTCACTACAACGCTTCAAGTTGGAGACCTTCAGCTTCCAAGCGCTGTAACAGAAGTTTTTTTTACTACCCGATTCCATCATTCTTTATTATTTATTTCTTTACCCCATTAGAAAGAAAGGATGATTTACCCCAGCAGAGTTTTGAACTTGCAGTTCAGACTGGCATGTCGGCAGTGGCCGTTTAACCCACTCAACTTGAACTACTGTATGCCATTCTATCCACCATGCCGTTATTTCTTATGATAGCTACCCACCATCTCCAGTCCCTTTCGGATAACGCCCCCCATAATATTAATATAGTTACCATGTTACGCCAGCTTCTAACCACTGATTCACTCAGGCCCCTGGCCATTACCACCTGGTACGGCCCACGTTCATCGTCATTATGGCCATTAGCACCCGTGTAGTTTTATTTATAATAAAACATATATAAATGTAGCACCCGCTTTTGGTGCTGCACGGCGTCGTAGTTTCCAAGTCCGGTTTCTATGTTGATGTCACGTCGTGAACAGATAAAACGGAGTTGGGAGACAACGACGCCGTGCCGCATCGAAAGGCACGTTTTTTTTTTTTTTTTATGAAACACTCTCAGCACCCGCTACACGGCTCATAAGAGGTTAAGGAGAAGCAGGGAAGAGGGCACTCAGGCTGCTCCGAATGCAGGCTTCTACCATATGATCCAGTCGGCAGTCCGATCATCCCAGTGGCCATCGCCCCTTCTTAGGAGGGCCCTGCTGAGGCTCCGAGACTGCTGCCTGGAAGCTACTGAGGGCTAAATATTCCACTCTGATCAATTAATCCTGGAACGCATTGGCAACCATAACCAGCACATACAAAAATCAATATTGGCAGCTGCTAGTCGCTCCATTCAAATTTGCCAGGGCCCCAATACCTCTGACCCCACCAGTCTTTCTATACCTCTGACCCCATAGGTAAACGTATATTGCCCATTGGCTTTCGCTTCCACCCCTTTGCTAATGACACTCAAATCTTTTCCTTGCTGCATCCTGGTCATTTTGCAAACAATTACCCGCCGTCTTATCACAATCTGACTACTTCCACAGCCTCACGCAGAACTCTTCGAAAACGGAAATCATTTTTCTCCCGGCATCCAACATCATACCTACACTCCACTGGTGGCATGAAGCTGCGTGACCACTTAGTTGATGAGTGTTGGTTGGCATTTGTGCCCTTGTGAGGGGCGTGGGCTTGGCATATTGTGCAGGCATAATTACCACTGTTCCAGAAAGGGGATGGGAAGGTTTTGCATTCTGCCGAATGGAGTGTCTTCGCTTTGTGGTATGGCAGTTGGTTTTCAATCTGCAGCTGAATTCAACCTGTGGTCCCCTTTTTGATCCAGTCATTAGCTTCCGTATTTTTCTTTGTGCTCAGATACGGTAGGGTGGCCAGGAGGAAGTTCCCTCCTTTTCTGCAGAAGCAACAAGGTGGTGATCAAGTTATCGTTCCAAGATTTGGATGGACTTGTCTTAACTTGCCTCTGTGTTACGCCTCTGGGAACATTTCTAAAGACGCAATCATGTACTTTAATGCAGACATAAGGGAGGGCTCATTTATACGTTGGTCCGGTACCTCCCTGCCAAAGGATGCTTCAGTCCTGGGCTTTCACGTCTACGCCAATTTCATTCTGGGAGGTGTAGTCTTGGGTCACTTCAATGGACTAAAATGGACTGAATTGAAACAGGAGACACCCATATACAGTGACATGGAGTCTTCTGGTAACTCCCACTCATGTGGGTATCCCATGTGAATTCAGTTTATGATCCACTCAGTGATGCAAGAGTAGCGGCAATGGAAGGCATTGTGCACGCTTGCTGATACCCTGGAAGGTAACGCGCAGTAGACCACAAACAAAAATGCAGAGCAATAGCCATCAGCCTCCAATCCCTATTTAAAGTGCAACAAATGTGGGAGAGGCCTGAAGCAGAGACCCAGGATAACAACATAAACATCCATACATGTTTTTAAAAAGGTATTTACCACTTCTTTTTCTCTTACTACAAATTATAGTGAAGTAACCTAACCTAATCAGACGTAGGCATTTAAGGTTCATTGTAAACAATCCTTAACTCATATTTGTATTGAAAAGTGTCTTAACATCAAGAGGGATCACCATCGTGCATTAAAAGAGGATGGGAAACAATATTTCCTTTATGGCAAAAACCATGAAGGGGCAAGGGGCCAAACACAAACCTCCAAGCATCTGATAAGCCAGAAGGTCTGGCTTTTGTGTTTGTATATGCTAGAAGGGTGTGGGGGGGTCATCCATGACTAAGACTGTACTGCTGGATGGAGGAGTGGGTGAATTTGGATGCATTGGTTAATAAATGGATGAATGGGTAGACTGGACAAGCGGGTGAACGTGGTTGTATTGGTGGATGGGTAAATATTGTATAGGTGGATACGTTGTTTCGGGAATATATTTATAGGGATGTGCAAGGGGGTGAATATCTGTAACGGATGGATGGATAAGTGGGTGACTAGGATTGCGATTATACCTGGATGAACGGGTGGGTATGGTTTCATGGAAGGAGGGTTAAGTGGATACAAAAGGTTGAATGGATGGTGAGCCAGTGACTTGAAGGATGCTATAGGACTGAGGGGGCTGGTGACCGCCACTTGCTCCCTGATGCAGGGCCCAGATGAAGTAGCTCGTGGTTTGGCCAGACCCCCAAAAACATCATAGTCTCGTGGAAGACCTAGGAAACGTTAACATAATGATCAAGTTACCAGCAGTTGGGAAGTGAAGCCAGTATGTTGTAGGCCCATCACCAGTTTCGTTTCAGTCTCAAGACCTGCAAGTCAAAACTACAACAAAGGTTCCCAGCGAGGTAGAGATTTGCGAGCTCCGTTCCTGGGAAACAACTTTTGACTCTGAATGCTCCGACCCGCATCGGCCGGAGAGTACCCGAATAGAGCTTGCATCGATATCTGGCAGAGACACAGGACGGACAAGGGAGAGTCCTTAGTGGGCAGCTGCAGAGGTATGCATGGTCGCGGAGTGAATCCAAGATAGCATATACATGCTTAGTAGTTGCAGGTCACGTGTGGTCTACAAGTCAATGTGACACCTAGAGAAACAATAGATTACACAGCCTATACCCAATCACGGGCCATTCTTCAACCGCATAGCCAGTGGAAAACCGTCAAGCAATACATGGGGTAGGTCACACACTGCTGTACTATAAATGAAGTGCAAACCGATGTGTAGTGTCCGAGACTGGTAGTTCAGAGTGGATGTGCCATCCAGAGGTAGCATAGATCAAGGCACAGAGTAGGAGAGAACGTGGAGAAGAGGAGGAAAAACCACAGAGAGGGTGGGCAGAGATACTGAAGGAGAGGCGAGAGTGGGCAGGGGGGGGCGTAGAGTGGGGTAGAGGACGAACATAACAGTGGAGGAGGTGGAGAAGAAGGTGTGCACCAGGACCCCCAACCGGCCCATAGAGCTGGGGTTTGCCCAATAGCACTTTAAGATGGAATAGCAGCACCTGTGAGATGGATGGGGATGCAGATTAATACTCAAGAATCAAATCAATAATGACAAATCAACAGTTTGGCAAAGGTAGTCTATTTAATGATAAGTGCAAAAAACTGGGAGTTTCATGAATATCCGTGGATGCGTGATCTTCCTTCTCGCTTCACAACTTCAACGAACTTCATAAAAACCACAACATTTATACTGAAAACTCGTCATCGCTGACATTTAACGCTTAAAAGTTGGCATGCAATTCTATTGGTTCTAGGAATGTAACTTTAATATAGGTACTATATCTGTATATGGTAATGGAGTAAGGGGATTGGGTAAACACTGTCAGGTGGGGGCATCTAAGCCCTTCCTTCAAAATGGCTATTGTAGACGTCACTAAAAGTACGACGTCCCATTGGTTCTACTAACTTTAGGACCCTAGATTACTTGGTCCATTATAATTGGGTTGGCCCCAACCCCACTCATACTTTTCCACTTTGCCTAGCAGCATGCAGAATGGTCGGCTAGGTGCAGGGTGCCCACCAGCTCCCCCGGCCTTCCTCCAATTATTGTTACAATCAATCATCACTTTGGTGCCCATGTGTTAATTATTTCACTGTGGTTGGCCTCGAGACTGCATCTCCTGTCTGGAAAAGTTCTGATATCTTCGCCTGGCCCACTGCATTGCGTAGGTGTTAAAGTCTCACTTCTTTTCGCTCGGCTGGTCACGTGATTCAGACACTTTGAAAGTGCCTTCTCCTCCATGTAATTTGTGTATATGATTTTCGTTTTGCCCACCACCTGCCTTCGGTTTCTTATCTTGACCTTTCTGAGCAGGATATTCTGTTCCTTGCTTCATTAATTGTAGCTATTGTCCGTCTATTTTAGCTGAAACGACTGGCTTTCTTGGCAAGATTTGCCTCTGCTGAGTTTCGTTTCTGCTTTTTATTCTTGATTTGTTAAACATGAAGCTCTCTTTGTGTGGCCTTTAGTAACCTTTGGTTGATTCTGCTTCTTGTGCATAGCAGAAGTATACTTCTATAACATGCTTCTTCTGAGGTGGATATGTATAGGTGGCGCTTGCCGCAATCTATCTTACTACTAAGCATAGCAAGCTGCACAATTTCCTTAGCTATCTTGTGGTTCCAAGCATATGTACATGTGTAAACTGGTTGAATATCTTCGTCATGCTCATGGCATAAGCTTCTTACACTGGACATCGTCCTTTCATCTTATGTTCACGATGTCACTTGTGAACCTATGGTGTATGGTGTATGGTGTCATGGTGTTTCGTCTCTTTACGTCATTATCAGGTCGTCATCTCTTCTATCTGTGAGCAAGTTCGGGTTCTTGTGACGTCACCATTGGTCTTCCATTAAGACCTTTTTGGCTTCTTCAGGGACTGTACTCAGACGATCTTCATTTCGTTTCATTTGTTGATATGGTTTTCTCAATGGGTACTTTACTGTCCATGTTTTCCTTGGTGTCGGTACTTCAATAGGTGCTGTTCTTCTGATAGGTACTGGACAGAGCCCCACTGCGTCTCTCTGCTGGTTTATTTGCTCATCATACATCACATACTTCGGAGTGAACGTTCCTGCTACTGCAAAATCGACGGTTGGAGTGCGGGCCGTACTTGGGACCTCCTCTACAAAGGCACATAGGAGGAGACAGAGGAAAGAGAAGTGTGGAGCTAGTGAAAAAGAATAAGGGAAGGAAGGAAAGGAGGGAGGGACAAAGGAGCTACACGATAGAGCAATGCAGAGCAGCAAATGAGTGAAGGGAAGAAGGCAAAACAGCAGAGGAGAGAAAAAGAGAATACCATGGAGATGAGGTCATTTTAGAAGGGAAAGAAGTGGGAAAAGTAAAAAAACAGAGGAAATTAAGGCAGGTTAGTGGCTGGAAGTGATAGAAAGCAGTGAAAGAGGAGAGCACAGCAATAGAATTTTGGTCTTGAAAAAGGTCATCCAGTGGTGGAGGGACCTTAGAGATTGCTACCAAAAAGCTGAAACGTCAACCAGCTAAGGCTCCCAAACACTCGGAAGGGAGAAAGCCCAATCACTGAGGTCCACTGCAGTAAAGAGTATGATGCCTCACACCCATCAAAATAGCCTATATCATCAGGGGTGTGGTGCTAGGTATATTAGAAGTCCTGTGAGACCTTTGACGACCGGACCAGAGACCTCAGAAATGAAGGCCCAAGACAACCAAGAAATACCCAATAAAAGCCAAGGAAGAAATGCATGACATTGTGGACTGTTTGCTGCCAAAAGAGCAGACTAGGAGCAGTGGAGAGATTAAGTATCGCGAAGCACAGTCCTGTAGCAAGCCTGATTCCAAGTTTCCATTTAGAACCCATCCTGTGGGTCCAGTGAATATGCAATCCCCAGTTTCCCTTTTTCACAAATAAACAGAAAGATGAACATATTTCTGGCATCAAGTGGTCCGTTTCATCCCTCAGCAACAGGAACTGATAAAACGAGTTGGTGATTATGGATAGGTAGAGCAGTGGGTGAATATGGTTCTTGGGATGAGTAGGTGAGCATGGTTGGATGGATACATGGATGCATGCCTAAGCAAAAATAGAAGGGCCTTTCTATCTACCTTGTTAAAAGACTTCTGACCAACTCCTCATTGGTTGCTTATCCTGCTCACAAAGACAGATTGGGATTTACGGACTATCTTTTGAATTTTAGCATCATCAGCCCTCAGATCATATCGAGAAAGTTCAATGTTAACGCATCTGCCCTTGAAAGCTCCCACTGTCAAGAAACTGGGAGTCTCAGAAAAGGGTTTGTACGATGCTCCTTCATGTAAAACTACTGAGCATGTTTTATTTCTGCGAGCCAAGCTATGGGGCATTTTCAGTGCGGGTGTCGCTGCTCAACGGGCCGTGTTGGGGTTAAAAGCGGTCTCAGTATACCATGGGCAAGATCACGAGGCAGGCATAAGGAGTGGTATCAAGCAGGCAATACTTCAGGTATTTTATTGCCTTTCCAAGATGCCGTCCGTGAAAGTACTGCTCCTAGGTATTGGCCGTATCACAGACCAGCTTATTGACACAACGGTTCCTATAGATTAGGGGTAACTAACCAGTCCCATTCCAAATGTTTTTGCCTACAACTCTTGTCAGCCCAGGCCAGCAGGGTCACTGCTGAGAGAACATGTAGTAGAGTGTAGGCCAAACCATGGAGGGCGTCAGACTGGGAGGATCACAAGCAGGGGCAGCCAAGCTCTTTACCAAGACAACAGTTCTTTATGGTTTGAACTTGTCAATTGTTTAGTGACTGCAGACGTGATTTTATAAATATAGACGGTATGATGTTTTTGTAAAGCCACCGCTGAACAAAATATGCCGACACTCAGCAATGCTAGTTCTTCTGAAATTGCCATTGAATCCTCTAATTGATACCGCTTCATAATGTCGAACCGATTGCCCTGCCCCCAGCTTGCTCCACAGCCTTAATTGTGTTTAATGTCGGACCCGTATCCGTCATACATGCTCCAGAATTCAGCCAGGTTTCATTTGCATAAACCTGAAGCTTTGTTGCTTAGAGGAGGTCCTTCTGCTTTCTTCCTGAAAACTTTGTTACATGATCACGTGGGGTGGATGATTAAAAGGGGTCCAGTAGCGAGAGCTGAATTTAACCCAAACTGATATTTTTTTTTCCAGATATAGCGCTATGTAGGATAATCTGGACAGCTCTGGAAAAGCTTTTGCAGTGCAATAAACTGACAAGAAGTTTTATCAAAAGCACTGCAAGCCCGTTTACAAAACCCAAATCTTAAACGATACGGTTTTGAGAAGATAACACAGATGAATTAACAAACATGTATTGTTACATGCTGCAGCTTAAAGCGGTCACAAAAAAAGGAAAAAACGCACATAGAATAGACAATAATCCTATAGCGGACACAAACACACAACTAAAAAGGAATATTGTTGGGCATGCCCGCCATTCAAAGATTGCAGCTGTGAAAGCACTGCTTTAGTTGATATGCAATTAGCCAATGGAAGGCTCCCTGCATCACAGAGCAGCCAATTGTGTTTCTAATGCGAGTATCACTATAATCTGCGACCACAGAAACCGCCATGGACAAAAAAGAGCAAGTTCTAATAACAAAAGACACACTGAAATGTAACATTCAACAACTCTCCAGAGCTTCACAAAGACAGCAGATGGTGAACACCTGGAGCCCTCTGGATGATCTGCCAGAGCTCTGGCCTGGCCTAAATGTTCCATGCAATCATTCTTGGAGCAGCTCATATTCATCAAATGTAGAGCAATTAACCGAAAGCTAAATATACTAAGACATTGGTTCACTGTTGCATCACTCCCGCCCTTTGTTTGTAGGATCCATTTCCCATGGTCCGCTCCTCTCAACTTCTTTCCTTCTTGCTCTTTCCTCCAGCAGACCAAGGTCTGGATATCCCTCGCGGAGGTGGGGAGGTGGAGACGCCAGTAAGCTTCTCCTGGGATAAGAACGAGCCCAGGCGCAGCGTACAAGCAAGTGAACATAATTTAGGCATTCTTTGCAACACCTTCCAATAAAGTAGTATAAGGTTTTGCTATAAACAATGTAGCACAGTCACCACAACAAACGTATACAGTCAGAGTTCCTATTTTTCAACCAACGCTATGTAAAAGGATTGGTTGCCTTGTCTGGTTCTTCGTTTATAGGTTTTTATGTAGTGGATTCCTAAAATAAAGAAATTCAGGTCAATTGCACAAATCCGATTTCACTTTGAATACCGGAAGAGGCCAATGACATTTTTGAGGTCGTGGGGTGCACACTCACGTAGGAGGATTGTGTAATCTCGTATTTTCTGAAACTACATTTCCAGGTAGCAGACGATTAGTCATTTCAGAGTTCATTCGTCAGTTTTACTGTGTGTTGCTATTGCTGGAAAGTAGAACTACCTTATTACTAGCTTGGGTACGAAGTGTTTTTTGGACGTTTGGCTAGGACTATCTTTTTTTTTTTTTAACCTAGCCAGAGGAAATGTGCATTCATTTCCCTGAAAGAAAGCAAGTTCACCCGCACTAGGATTTGTGGTTTTCCCCTTTGCCCAGTTTCTGCTGCAAAAACCCACAGGAAAATTGCTATTTTGTTGGGAAAAAAAATCAAATTGAAAAAAATGGTGTGATTTTCTGCGTAGGAAAGCGAAACGTGTTAATTTCCAAAACTGTCAAGTTCTGAGCTTTACAGGACAGGTGGAGTTGCAAAAAATACATTTTCCCCAAAAGGAGATTTGACCCCTTGGAGAGCCCAGATGGCAGATGTTGGGCAAGGGCTTCCATTTTTTTAAAATAGATTTGTACAAGAATTTAACATATCAGTATTACAGAAATGGTGTTGGCTAGAAAAACAGCATTTGTACCCATTCGGAATAGGGGACGATCGTCCCAAACTCTCAACCGGTTTTGGATGAGGCAGATGCCTGGAAGTGTACGGTAGAGGCTCGGGGAGGGCACAGGGGAGTAAGGGGGGTGTTAACAGGGGCTACAGTGCAGGAAGGGTAGTGCATGCTTTGGGTTTAGAATACACTGGGAATCAAACCCCATCTTCGATAATAGCAGCCATATTGAAATTGAGGCCTGACTCTGTGCTGCAGCCAAGACCACAGACCTAGGCCACAAACGTGGGAATAAGTGTGTGCGTGCAGGAATAGGTTGCATCTTGGGCACCGGTGAGAAAGGCCAGAGCTGCAGGAATTCATAGACCTTTCATTGTCTCATGTTGACAGCATTTGTATCCCAGGAGGAATGCACCCTGCAAGGCCACAAGCTACCTGCGAAAAGTGATCCCACGAGAAGGAGGGCACGAGCCTCTGACCTTCCCCCGTCTCAGCCCTATGTAATAGTGCCCAGATGCCCTTGTCCAAAGTCCCCAGCATTCCAAGGTATCAGTCAGTCCCTGACCACCGACCATAAAGCGGTTAGCCCCCCAATCAATCAGAAAAGATGGGAAAGCAGGAATAGGCTGCCTTCACCATAGGTCATGTGATTTGTGCTGTGAGGTGCTGAGAGGGGCAAAACAACAAACCTAAAACAAGGGCGGAGAGCTTTGGTAGGGCGCCAACGTGTCTGGAATCGAGTTGTGGTTTGTGAGTTGCAATGACCTCGAAGTATCCTCTTAGCCTTTGTCTGCAGTGCCAGGTGCACATTAGGTTAGAGATAAAGAATGCATTGTTTTTCTTCACATGATGAGCAATTAATTGTAGCCTCATGCCCGATGATGCCAGAAGAAACCCACGTGGGAGAAGATGGACAGAAAGGGCTGGGACAATGGCCTGGCATCTCTTATGGAGCCGGTAGCCTATGTATAGGGTCGCACCAACCAGCCATTCCGATTTGTACCTTATGTAACTTACGTCACTGAGCTCCTTCCATTCAAACAGACCCTCCCAAGTACAAATGGGTCAATTTCTCTCCTCTGCCTCACTAACTGTGGCGTCCACAGTGCTCTATCCTATTGCCATGGCTCTTCAACATCTACCTGGCCCGTCTGATCTCCACCTTCTCCACTAATTTCCAGTGTTATGCAGACGATGCAAAGCTTCCCTTCAAGCTGCCATCCTCTACCTCCTCCTAGACTGTCTGACTGCTATTCAGGCATGGTGCTCTGCCAATAATCTCTGCCTTGATGCCAGTAAGAGGGAAATCCTTCTCATTGGGATGCCTGCTCCTCATTCCCCTCCCCTCACCCCCCACTATCTGGCCAGCCTCCTTGGATCCCCTCCCCTATGAAACCTTCGGATCATTTTTGAGTCCCCCTCTCTCGTTCTCACCACACATCACTGACCTTGCCAAGAAGTGCAACTCGGCTGCACCTTCTCGGGGGCATTCTACCCTTGCTCACCTTGCCCCAGAAGCTCAATGTCTCCAAAGCCCTGGTTCTCTCTAAGCTGGACTACTGCAACAGCCTCTTCCTCAATCTGCCTTTTTCCTCCCTTCAACTAATCCAGAACACGACTGCAAGACTTGTCCTTGATCTCAAGCCCACGGACTGCATCTCTCCAGCCCTAAAATCTCTTCACTGGCTCCCGGTGACCGCAAGGATCAAATCCAAGACCCTTTGCATCATCCACAAGGCCGTCTGGTCCCTGGGACCTCTCTACATCCAGCTTTCCCTCCCAAAATACCTCCCTGCCAGAGTTCTTCGGTCCTCTTGCTCCAACTCTCTGCAGGTCAAACGTTTCTCCAAACAGAGTGTGAGATAGATCCCTTTCCTTAGCTGGTTCCTCCCTCTGGAACGGCCTCCCTGCCCCCCTTAGACTTGAGCCGGATCTTCATACATACTGGAATCGTCTCAAGACTTTGCTTTTCTCCTCTTCCTTCCCTCTCGCCCTCCCGTGCCAACTCTCTCTCTGCCACTGCGACCTGTTCCCTTCAGAGTCACACAGGGGCCAGACCATCCCCCTACCAGTCCTTCCAGCATCCTTTGCCAGCACTTGCCTGCAGGCTCCCTTCCCCAGACTAGCCCCAACCTGGTCCACCCTAACCTGGCCCTCCCTGTCCACTGCATTCTTCCTCCCTTCCCCAGTCATCCCCCTCTGGCACTTGTCTTGGCCCCAAAGAAAAGATTGATAATCACCATGCACACCTAGTCCTCATTTATATTTTTTGCATATAGGAGAATAGTTCTGAGTAATTAGTTGGACAGTCGAGTACAATTTGAGGTGCAGGGGAGAGGTGCTCAGCCTTGGTATCTAGGCTGGGAAAAATACATTGAAAAAATGGTTTCCCGATTAAGGAAACCCGCGTCCCCTGCACACTATCAACAAGGGCCGTAGCCCGTATAGAGTTTTTAAGGGTACAACTAGTAACCTTATTGTTTTTTTACAGGGTTTGGTTCTTAAGTTTAGTAAGTTTCTGTGCTTTGCTATGACTGCAAAATATTCTGAAGTGTCTCAATTAATACTTGACAATTCATCTGTTTATCAGAAAAACAGTAATTTATTCAGATTTTTAAGAAAAAACATTCAAAGTATAATCTGGCCCAACGCGTTTCGAGTATCAATTTTCACTCTTCATCAGGGGCAATCTGTTCTGTATTCTTTACATTAAGTATAAACACTGAAGAAAAGATAAATTAATCTAATATTCATATTAATATTCACATGTACATTTAAGGCAGAAAACAGGGTTCTTCAATAACCAGTTAGAAGCACATATATATGTTTCTATGTACATCATTACTTCATTCTTTGAATTCAGGATCAGTTACATTGCTCAAAAGAAAAATATATTAAGAGATTAGCTAATGCTCGGAGCCTATTAAGATAAAGGACAAACCGATCTTATCCTGAACATGCCATTACTTCCTAATAATAGCAACAATTTGGATGGTGGCTTGAATACTAAAATAGTTCTGATCTACTGGGCTAAGTAGTGATATACTAAAGGCACTTACTTAAAAAAGTAGAAAAAGTATCCATAGGTTGTAATAGAGTTTATAGATTATGTGATAAATATTGAAGTAAGGGTGATATAATAGGATTTATTAGTGCAGGAGATAATAGTGAATGGAATAGATCTTACTTGTAAAAGAAATGTAGGACTCCACAGGCAGTCATCCAAGGCTTCTCTGTTGATAGGATGTCCCAATCTGGTAATTTAAGAAAAAGAGAAAGCAAGGTGTATTAAGAAAAAGGGTGAACATTGGCTGTGAGGCTCAATGTGGTTGCTGAGTAGCCATACTTACAAGTTGAGATGAAGAAAAGCAGAAAAGCAGGTTTCCCAGATGTAGTTGTTACCCGAGACTCTCCATCCGCTTCCGAGTGAAAAATCGGAGTGGATCAAGTATTTGTAGTCACGGGTGACGTCACCTGCGCATGCGCGTGATGACGTCACACCGCGGCCATTTTGTTCGTTTACCTGTATGTGCGTGTGTCTAAATGATGAGAAAAAGGTGTCTCAACCTTTATAGGAGATACGCCTAAAATTCTATCCGGGTAGTGAATGCCAATATGTATTAGCTATACATCTAAACATCTACTGCATGGTAATGTGGAAATCATTATGAACTGGTGGTAGTGAATATAGTCTGATATGGAAATGTGAGCTAATCGAGAAGCTGTAGTCTTGGAAGTAGTCCATCCCTTACCAAGAGGTGGTGAACTTCAAAAACCTTTAGCAGAAAGAGAACTCTATTGGAACCAAATGTTAGATGCTATGTTCCCTCTGGGGCTAAATGAGGATTACTACTTAGGTCCATTTCTGTAAACATGTAGGCATGTCTGCAAACATAGATATGGCATCTCTTCTTTAGTGTCCACCTTATGTTTTAATTTGAATTAGAATTAGACTAAAGTATACCTCATTTAACTAAACAGGATTAAAATCCTATATTCACTTTGGTTAGAGATCCAGAAGAGATGCACAAGAAATTACAATCTCATGACTAGACAATAAGAATGTACACCCCCTAGTGGGTCAGATGAAAAGTTACTTAAATCTACTGTATGTACAGACAATGTTATTGTTTTTATGCTATTGTTTTAATGCAAGGCAGCCTCTTTTGATTTTTCTATGACAAACAGCCTTATGTCATGATTATTGTGTTTTCAATTTAAATTGCCCTTTTTTCTTTTATATCTATTTTTAGCTTCTCCATTTATTCATATTTATTCTTTTATCTTCTCCTAGTCGGGGCTAGGACACACACATCTTCTCGATGAACTCACATTTCCATATCAGACTATATTCACTACAACCAGTTCATAATGATTTCCACATTACCATGCATTAGATGTATAGCTAATACATATTGGCATTAACTACCCGGATAGAATTTTAGGCGTATCTCCTATAAAGGTTGAGACACCTTTTTCTCATCATTTAGACACACACATACAGGTAAACAAACAAAATGGCCGCAGTATGACGTCATCACGCGCATGCGCGGGTGACGTCACCCGCGACTATAAATACTCGATCCACTCCGATTTTTCACTCGGAAGCGGATGGAGAGTCTCAGGTAACAACTACATCTGGGAAACCTGCTTTTCTGCTTTTCTTCATCTCAACTTGTAAGTATGGCTACTCAGCAACCACATTGAGCCTCACAGCCAATGTTCACCCTTTTTCTTAATACACCTTGCTTTCTCTTTTTCTTAAATTACCAGATTGGGACATCCTATCCACAGAGAAGCCTTAGATGACTGCCTGTAGAGTCCTACATTTCTTTTACAAGTAAGATCTATTCCATTCACTATTATCTCCTGCACTAATAAATCCTATTATATCACCCTTACTTCAATATTTATCACATAATCTATAAACTCTATTACAACCTATGGATACTTTTTCTACTTTTTTAAGTAAGTGCCTTTAGTATATCAGCACTTAGCCCAGTAGATCAGAACTATTTTTATACAACCTTTCAGGTTAGTATTCAAGCCACCATCCAAATTGTTGCTATTATTAGGAAGTAATGGCATGTTCAGGATAAGATTGGTTTGTCCTTTATCTTAATAGGCTCCCAGCATTAGCTAATCTCTTAATATATTTTTCTTTTGAGCAATGTAACTGATCCTGAATTCAAAGAATGAAGTAATGATGTACATAGAAACATATATATGTGCTTCTAACTGGTTATTGAAGAACCCTGTTTTCTGCCTTAAATATACATATGAATATTAATATGAATATTAGATTATTAATTTAATTTATTTTTTCTTCAGTGTTTATATTTAATGTAAAGTATACAGAACAGATTGCCCCTGATGAAGAGTGAAAATTGATACTCGAAACGCGTTGGGCCAAATTATACTTTGAATGTTTTTTGTTAAAAATCTGAATAAATTACTGTTTTTCTGATAAACAGATGAATTGTCAAGTATTAATTGAGACACTTCAGAATATTTTGCAGTCATAGCAAAGCACAGAAACTTACTAAACTTAAGAACCAAACCCTGTAAAAAACAATAAGGTTACTAGTTGTATCCTTAAAAACTCTATACGGGCCACAGCCCTTGTTGATAGTGTGCAGGGGACGCGGGTTTCCTTAATCAGGAAATCACTTGTCTTGGCCCCCCAGAACTTGCCCACCCCCCTCCTTTGGGTACCTCACTCCTGCACCCCTCCCTCATCCCCCTCATCCCCCTCCCCCTGCACTTACCACCTTGTCTTGCACAGTAGGATTGTCACAAGGCCAATATAACAGTTTTCTGTTCGACTTCTTTCCCATGTACCCTCCCCCGCCCCCACATCTTATGGTGCATGGAAGCATTTGTGTATAGGCACCATACAAATGTCCAATAAATAAAATCAATGACGCAGTGTGCCTTTGTGTTGCTTGTACTGACTTTGCCAGAATGTCACATGTCAGCAGAGTGCATTGCTAGCGCATCTCTATTTTTGTGAAAATAAACCTTGCTCTGCTTGCAAGAGGTGTGCTGGACCTTTTTCCGTAGTGGGTTGCATTTTTCTTGTGGGAGCGTTGAGGGGTTTCTCTACATACCTTAATACAACCATTTGCATATACATAACGCAATCATTTATTCCAGACTAGTCAGAGTGAAATAAATTCAGCTCACAAATATGAAGAGAATGATTTGTATATCAAAGAAACAAAAACACACAAGGGACAATAAAGGGAGGCAGGGCAGAAACACAACAAGGTCACGGGGCAGACATTCAAATGGATTCTGGTGTTAAAGTACAATTTATTTGTACTCCTCCTTTCTATGGTGACATATGGGATCTGCCCCTTCAGGATACAACTATTGGAAGCGCTTCGGGCACTCCCAAAAGCAAGCAAGGTGTTATGCACCCTATAGTTTTTGTTCTCACTGCAGATCTGGTTTTAGAATAGGTTTAGGAGGACATCAATGGGACCTTTTGTGCAGAATTGGGACTAATGAAATTACACCATGCACTATTGGGAATTAAATCCACAAGAATAACAAAACAAAACAAAAAATATATAAATAGCAAAAACTCCAGTTTCTAAAACCAGCTACTACTGCACAGACAAGGAAGAATGCTTTGTCAGAGAACAAGTGGATTTCAAAGTTTGCCCTGTTGTTGAGGTACACTTTATTCACTCGAGGGTGGCCTCTGCAGTGTGTTCACTGCCAAAAAGGTGTATAACTGGATTATCGCTTATCATAGAGTAAGCAAGAGATAGAGCCAGCAACAAGCAGAGCAGATCACAGTTAAAAGCCGGTCCAGTCTGAGGGCTCTGCGATGTAGACTTTTATTGTTATACAGCCTGCAGTCAACACTTTCATAGGAGGAAAAAAAAATCAATGCATCTTATCTAAGGAGGGAATAAACGGCTGTAAAACGTCCACGCTCTTATCTTGCAGGGCCTGCACTAGCACGGCTATCTTGACCCAGCAAGCCTATCTACTTCTATTAAAAAAAAAAAAAACAAATGCTAATGGATTCTTGATCTGAGCCGGATTCGTTCAGATTTATTTATTTTTTTAATCCTATTTATTTCCTACCAAGTGTTTTTACGAGAACCCAAAAGATCACCCGAGGTTGCCATTCTGTAGAAGGTAATGTTATATTTATAGCAGGGATATCGCCATTGTGTGCAAAGGAATTCCAAAGAGATTTAGGTCAAGCTTTTTTTTTTTGTTGAGTGAATCACCCATTATGGTGTGGAAAAATATATCATAGTTTATGGTGCCGCAGAAGCTGCAGGTTACGGAATGGCAGGGTTTGAAATTGCCCTCCTGCATAGCGAAGAGTCAGGAATAAAACTCGGACACAAGTTAGCCATGTTTCTTGTTAAAGACTTTTATTGAAAACGAAAAGGGTCGGGGAAAGGCCTTCCTCACTCTGCTCCGAGAGGAATTTCCCCAACTAAAACCAAAAACTAAGGATCTGTGTGTCAGGATGTCAAATTCAAAACAGTCCTTGTGTCCAAAGGTTCTATTCTGACGCTTACACTATAAACTAAACTAGAAGGTGAAAAGGGAAATCTATTTAACCTTAGGTGATTTGCAATAATTTGTAAAGGAAGAATGAACGGCTCCAACACAAAAGTGCTCCAAGGAAGAAAAGCCTTGGCTGCAGAAGGTGGCTCCCTTCCAATGGATTCCTCTTCAATACAAATGATGTCTAATAGTTCTTTGTGTCTTTCCTGGCCCACAGTAGTACTGTTATTTACAAAGCTGCTTAAACTTGTAGTTCCACTTATTTTAAAAAATGTCTTTTGTCTGGTAAACTATATTTCTTCTTATGATTTCTTGTAGACTCCCATGCCAGGAATGCTTGCATTCACACACAATTGTAACTGCCTGGTTTACTCTCCTGCCAGGACATATTTACACGTTGTTCCTTTTTTACTTCAACAGTTGTGCATACCCCTTTTGGTATAGTATATCTCCTTGATAGAACATTTTATTTGAGTTTCCCACATATTTTTATTCCATACAATATCCTGCTAGGGGTCTTATTCGCAATATACGTTCTTGTTTCTCATTCAGCTTTACTTCCTCTCCTTCTTTTAATTTTTTTATTTATTTATTTGCATTTTTAAAGCGCTCACATAGCCCAGGGGCATCGAGGCGCTGTTACTGGAATATGTCTTACTTATTTATAACGCGCTTAAAACCCAGAGGTTTAGAAGCACAGACCCAGGAATCAAACCTGTGTTGCTTTGTGTCGTCTTGTTACCAAGGTGAGCATGTTGCTGCTGAGCTATCCTATCCTCCCGGGATAGCCTCCTTCTGTGGATTTAATTACTACAGTTTGTATTTGGCGCAGTTGCCCAAACGCACCACCGTCCCAACTGTGCTTGGGTTGACTCAATGGCTCTTGTGGCATTTTCAGCCCAGTTCACGCTCAAGCGGCAAATGTGTATCACCTGCTTTTCTCACTGTACTGCTCGCGCTTCGCTTCAGTTACATGTCTCCCACGGCTTCGCCCCAGCAAGTCTGTCTTGATCCAGGTCCCAGTAGGTAAAACGCTGCTTTCTGCGGATGCCGAAAGCTCTAAAGTCTTCCACTGGCTCCTGGCATGTCTGAGGCGCGACCTGTCCTTGCAGCATTCTCTCTTGCTGGCGAGCCGCTCAGCCACTCTGGTTCGTTCTTCCAAGCTTCATAAGATCGCGGATGGGTGAGACTCCTTCTTCCAAAGAGCAGCAGCCGACGCCATGACTTGGTCTCAAGTCTTTAAATCTCCTGCATACAAGTGTATTTTGAAAACCACTATAACGCTCCTAGAGCTTGTGGCTCTTTTTGTTCTGTATTGCTCTTTCCCTCTTCCTCATCCCAGTATTTAAGTGATTGTTGGAAAAGGAGTCCATTGATGTCAGGTGATGTAGATTACTTGGAAAATCACTTTCAACAGTTCTGAATGATAAATCAGTTTTATATGTTGAATGATTAGAACTGGAAAAGATCGTCTTGGAGCTTCCATATTTTAGACCAGGTATGGAGGTTTGGTTTAGAGAGTCTTGGGAAAGGGTTTCTCAATTTTCCCTAAAAGGGGTTGTAGATGTACGGCACTAGGCAATGAGGGTAGTGGGTATAAAAGGGGCCATCTTCACGGGCAAATGGGGGATACCATGTCTCATCCAATGAAGCCATGACATCTCCCCGGAGGCTGTTTCCTCCCATGTGATATTCCCTCATATAGCCGCTCCCAATGTAAGGCTCAGGTAGCGGCTGCCGTCACCTGGCCACATGGGAGGTGGTTACCGCCGGGAGATCAGTGATGACTCCACTGGATTCACCACAATAGGTCTTAGAGGAGCCTGGTTAGCTTGACACCAACAGCTACCAGGAGCTACTTTTGGATCCCCAAGCCAAATGGTGAAACACAAATATACCCATCTAGACACAAATGCCGTGTGTCTGGGAATTTGCATTAAAAAAGTAGATTAGTGCACCTCTAGAAGACATTTAAATAATGAATGGGCAGTTGTACTGTACACAGTTATAATAATCTCATTTGGTAGTTACATTTGTTGCACACAATGTATTCGTGCCTCATTCTGCAGCAGGGATAAGGAAAGGTAGAAAGGTCCCATCACAGAAAAAGAGGCGTCAGCGATGATGGAAAATGTAGCAGTAAAGAGAGAGTAACAGATGCAGTTGGAGAGTTATGATGTAGAAGCAAAGATAGGTAAACCCTAAATGAGAGGTAGCAGCAAGAATGACAAACTGATCAAAAAGAAATGTAAAGCATAAAAGGGAAAGCAATTTGAGAGAATGTCAAAAGTGAAGACCTGTAAAGCAACATGGCCAAAGACTCGGGATTCAACATATTGTGAGCAATAGTGTACAAGACGGATCAATTTAAGAGGGCTTCAGGACATGCATTTTGTGGTGCATGACACAGTTGGGAAGAAACAAGTACCATCTTCTTTTAGGCACTCATTCGGGAGACTGGACTTTAATAGCACCTGGGTCTCGATGAGCAACTCTTGGTCCGAGGAAAAACCTGACACCAAGTGAGGTCATTTGGGGTCACTAGGAGTCGTAACTGCAACCCCTGAGGTCTCCCTTGCTACCCCCTTTTCTTTTTCTTTTTTTTAATTGAAGCTCCTGGGCTGTGGCCAACACCAAGTGGCTCTTTGTTTCTGGAGTGGCTGGCTTTCTTGTCCAGGCCTCTTAAAAAAAAACAGGGGGTTCCACAAGTGTAATACTTTGAGCAGTGACCCTAAAAAAGAAAGAGTAGGAATAACAAAAAAATGTTGCCTTTCTGGAATTCTATATAATAACTGCTAGACTCATTAAAGGTTAATTTCCGGCACACTTCAGAGGGTGCGTCACTGATTTAGTGTGTTCTTAAACACCTCAAATTCACAATGCAGACAAAAACTTCCAAAAAACATTTAGAGTAGAATACGCATCCATTTTGGACTATGTATTTTGCTTTTTGCAAGTCGCAGCTATAGCGTGCTTTTTTATGCCGCTGTCTCTATTACGATCTTCACAAGACATTGTATCTCGGGGTCCTCGGTCACTTGACAAAATCCCTGTGCCTAAAAGCTGGTTTACAGTGTAGAAATGTTTGACCATAGCACATAAAAATGACCCTTGATTTCATTGTGCCACAATTAAGGCTTTGTTGTAATGTGTTTATCTTTCCTATCTCCATGGTATGCTGTTCATGTTTGTTTGTATGTATGAGGTAACAAGTGCCCAGAGTACGGGATGCCATGGGAGTGCTTCACTTTCCCTGTGCTACTCTCCATTCTTTAATTATGAACTCTCCCAATGGTGTGTATTTTGCCAACCTCTGAAGCCTGAAAAGTAGATCCACGCAGGCTAGCACGTGGCCAACTTTGCACCAGACCTGCAGATGAACTGGCCTGCTGTTAAAGCTCAGTTGCCAGTTTAATGGTACCCACTACAGAGTGTAATTTGCTTTCTGACTTTGAGAACCTTCAGACATGCAATTGCTCATTTTACTATAGCCGGTAAGATAGTTCAGTGGGTTGAGCGCTTTCTGCTGCGATGTGTGTGTGAGCTGCAGGTTGCAGGTGAGAATCCTGGCAAAGCAAACTCAGTCTTTCACCCCTTGGAGGTTGATGAGTACCAACACAGGTTGGGTGATATTGCATGTAGGGTTTGCAAAGGTAGCGGGCGCCCCTCTCTCGATAGAACAAGGCTTGATAACCTGTTCAGTGGTTATTAACCACTTGAGAGTTCGCAGCCACCGCTTTTTCTCAGTGTGCCTTTCACAGATGGGAAATATCCATTTGCATATCAGTCTTTGTCCTGCCCAGGGGCAGTCCAGCACCGAAATGCAATGGCAAATCCAACCTGAACGAGAGTACCACCAGCAACCCCATGCACGTGTTTCACCCTTGTTGGGGATCATCAGTGAGGTGAAGCATGTGATATTGCATGTATATTTGTTTTATATAAAGTGCTTAAGCGTAAGTGCTATAGAATACATTATTTTATTTATTTTTTACATTTGTATAGCGCACAAACAGCCCATAGGCATCGAGGCGCTGTTACTTGTGGGTTCTTAGTTACAGGGTACATACAGCTGGGAAATGCATTTAGATGTTGTTCATTGAAACATCAGGATACATTGTCAATCTATAAATACATTTGGTCAAGCTATGCAGGTGTTTATGGGCTGCATCTGACGAAGAGCGTAGTTTTAATGGCTTTGCAGAATGACATGAGAGATACCTCTCCTCGAAGGGTAGGAAGTAGGGCATTCCAGTGTGAAGGTGCGAGGTAGGGGAAGCTAGCGCCCCCTGCTCTGGCTCTCTTCACCATGGGCACACAAAAGCATGTTGGCGTAGGGAGTCTAGTTGGCCTTGTGGAGGTGGAGGGGTGGATCCTTTGTGATAGGTATTCGGGTGCGGAGAGGTGGATGCACTTGTGGGTCAAAGTTTTGAAAATGATCCTCTCTTTTATTGGGAGCCAGTGGGCTGATTTTCTGGCAGCCGTAATGTGTTCTCTTTTGGAGATGCCTTGAGCTGTGCGTAGCGCATTGTTCTGGGTGATTTGTAGTCTTTCCAGGTTTTTTGTGGATGTCCCTAAGAAGAGTGCATTGCAATCGTCTAGCACGGAGCCAGTAATGGCTCCAGTTATGTTGGTGCAGTTCTCTTTGGAGAGAAAAGGCCTAGCTGCGTTAATTAGTTTGGCATGATAGGCTGCAGTGGAGGCAATTGCATTGACTTGTCTATTCATGGACAGGTTTGAATCCCGATAGACTGCGAGTGTTTTGACTGAGTCAGAGACTGGGATTTTGAGCCAGTCAATGGTGAAGTGGCTGAACCGTGGGTCGAGGTTTTCTAGAGTGTCAGAGGAGCCTACCGGAAGGAGTTCTGTCTTGTCAGAATTGAGGCATAGTCCGTTGGCTGCCATCCATACCTGGATGGTGTTGTAAATGTTGTTAAGAGTAGTGGAGTCTGTGTCATAGTTTCCAGTAAGGGTAAGGAGGATCTGGGTATCATCAGCATAGTTGGTGTAGGAGATGCCCAGTGCGTCAAGGATGAGGAAAAGCGGGCGAGTTAATATGTTGTAGAGAGTGGGCGAGAGGCAGGATCCTTGAGGTACTCCGCATAGCATGATGGAGGGTGAGGCGGAGGCCAGGTCAGAAAATACTTGCATGGTCCTGCCTTGCAGAAAGGAGGTGATCCAGGCAGTGGCATTAGGTGAGAATTTAGCCGTGACGGAGAGGTGATGGCATAGGACGTTGTGGTCGACGAGGTCAAATGCCGCGGAGAGGTCAAGCAGTACGAGTAGGGCAGGTTTACCTAGGTCCCTGGCATCGTCCATCTGGTTTTTTAGGTCTAGATGGGCAGTTTCAGTCCTGTGCCTTGGGCGAAAACCAGATTGGCGTAGTCCTAGGAGCTTGTTTTCTACGATGAAGTGTTGAACCTGCAGATAAGCTGCTTTGTCCAGTATCTGGAGTAAGACTGGGACGGTGGTGATGGGCCTGTAGTTGTTGGGAGAGTTAGGGTCAAGCGTAGGTTTTCTTAGGAGAGGCCGGAACCAGGCTTCCTTGAGGCAGGAAGGGACTTTCCCTGTGGCAAAAGAGGCGTTGACAAAGGCTGTCAGGAATGGTGCGAGGGTGTCGGCGCAGTCCTTAATAATTGAGGCAGGGCAGGAGTCACCCTTACAGTTAGATGGCTTTATGGTTATGGTTACAGTTGGGACGGTGGGGCGTTCTCATGAGGTTGACCATGTCATGCTCCTGTATGGCCTTAAATGAGCATAGAACGGAGGAGTGTGTGGGTGGGAGGGGGGTTAGGGTGGAGGTAGGAGTATTAGGAAGCGGATTGTATTTTTGTTTGGAGGGAGCTTAATTTGTTACGCATGGCTGTTTGAATTTCATCACACCACGCTTTATCTTTGGTGAATTTCTGAGGGGCAGGCATCAGGGTCTCTAACTCTCTGAAGATAGAAAAGATTTCTTTTCTGTTGGATTTGACTTCAGAGATTCTGGACTCAAAAGATTTGGCTTTGGCGTTTACGATTGCCTTGTATTCTTTTGAGTGGGCGTTGAAGTCGAGTTTGTCTTTGTCAGAACGGGAGGTTTGCCACCGTGCAAGGGTGGCCCGTTTTGCCGTACGGAGTGTGAAGAGGTCAGGGGTGAACCAGGCATTGGAGTGGCTGGAGGGTTTAGATTTGCGAGGTTTAAGCGGGGCTATGGAGTTGACTGCCGATTTGATTGCGACATCGTAGGATAGGGCGAGAGTCTCTGGGTCAGTGGAGAACGGTGGTCTGAAGGCTGGGCACTGGAGGAAAGGTAGTAGCCTTTCTTTAGTAATTTGGCGGGAGCTTCTTGTGAGAGCTGGCAGAAGAGGCTGAGGAGGGGGGGTAGAGGAGTTGGGGGTCAGGATGCTGAATGAGATCATGTGGTAATCAGACCATGGTGTGGGGGTTTTGCCCGTGTTGCGGAGTGGGCAGTTGTGCTGGGCGACCCAATCCAGGGTTCTGCCTTAGGTGTGAGTAGGGTCAGTGATAGTGTTCCTGAAACCTAGGGTCTCAAGGGCTGAGTTGAGCGACTTAGCTGCTAGCTTGGACATCTGCTTGCATTGACAGTAATTTGGTAACATGGGCCTATACACACTGATATTAATGATACATATGGTGATCCATTCTTGTATGAAATGTATATCACATTACAGTGATATTGTAACCATATTTTCCCTAATGTGCTTAGGAACAATGCTATGTGATGCCCCTTCCTGTTTTGTCAAGGGGTCAAAGGTTGTGTTCCATTGCATCCCGTGATGTCACTTCGGGGTGGGGACAAATGACATCCTTCCTGTGATATCAGAGGTCAAGGGTCACGTGATGTCACTTCCGCTGCCCCTGGCATTTTGGTGAAACGACATCCCTGCTGACACCCAGGAGCTACTTTGCATGGATTCGGGTGTGGAGTGGCAATGCTCCTGGCTACAATGAAATGCATTACTGCTGCAGACACGAGGCACCCGATCCACAGCAGACTTCGCTGCTGGGAAGGTCTTAAACTTGAACGGATTTCCTGTAGGTTTCATTCCAAAAATGACACCACATTACTCATAATTTACCATAATCCGGTAGTCCTAAAGAATTAAATGGATGCCTCTGTACCTCACAAAGAAGCATGCATTTTTTGAATTGCTCTGGAATCCTCCATTCTCATGAAAGTTTCATCAACCACATTGCGGGAAAGTTTGGTAGCGGCTGTTTTACAAAGTTGGGAACAAGAGACGACACAAGGACATAGCCCACCTACCAGGCCACAACTTGCATGCTTAATTACCGGGTCTGAACCCAAAACGGGACCCCATTTGCTTGATGCTTTGGTCCTGCTTACTAAATCCCAATTAAAAGAATTAATAACCGTTAGAGCCTGCACAAACAGGCTCTACTGTGTCGCAGGCGACTGCCATCCAAGTTAATAGCCCTGAAAAGGCCTCCAACAATCACAGCGGGAACGTTGAAAGATCCTAGGCAGATAACGCGGGAGGAAGAGGAGCATCCAGCTGGCAATAGGAGGGTAGTGTCTGGGGCATCAGCGAGACCAAGTATGGGAGCGAGTACAAACGTAGGGCCACCTGTGCGCCCCACCTATGGAGGGATTGACTAGTGGCAACAATGGTGCTTAGCTTGGCAGATGCAGCGCCCACGAAAGGACACGCAGAGACTGCCAAGCAAAAATGGGTAAGGATACGGCGGTCATCTTGACAGCTTGGAAATCCCTTGGACAGTGAATAAGGTGGGCAGTGTGAGGGCCAGGATCACGCATGCCAGCAGGGCATAGCCATGCACAGCCTGATAGTGACTGTTGCGAAGTGACTACGCAAATGTGCGCATGCGTGAGCGAGATAGAGGCTCGCGCATGTGCGGTTAGAATAAAGACGGTGCCACGGCAGTTGGCGCCGGGGACCTGAGCAAGCAACACGTCTCCGGCGTGGTTCCTGGTACGCGTGTGGCGTATGAATGCGGGTGGGGGCCCAGGTCAGCCCCCACCAACACAACATTGGCGACGAAGACGGCTCTGGAGCAGTTCTCCGCTCTGACAGTGTTGAGGAAGGAAAACGCTGCTCCGTGTCGGCACGAACCTACGCACATGGCCGGCGGCCATTTTGAATCACACACGGGTTTACAGTGGTTGCGGCCCGTGAGGGTGCTCGTGTGCCATCTGTAATCCCGAGAGCTTTTAAGCTAATTTTTAGACACTCCCATGGCCCTGGCTGTCGCAGGGCTGTGGCACAAAGGAAAGGAGGAGGAGAACACTGATGAGAGAGCAGAACTTCAAGGCACAGGTGGATCCATTGGACCAGGTTCCACATTTCTGCACCTGAATAATAGACAACTTCGGTGCCAGAAAGGCTACCAACCTCCTGTGAGTGCCCAACACTGCCATGGGTGAGGAAGGAGAACAAGAGGGTTCCCTTGCCTCAGTCCCAAGCAGGATTCTCAGTACCCTAGCCCCCATGCCCGAATTTGATACCACGGGCCCTCCATCTAAACTAGGGCTGAAGTGGCTCCTATGGGTAAAAAAATTAAGTGACCATAACAATTGATACGCTTGGAATGCAGGCTTCTACTGGCGATTAGAATCCACATGTCAAGCTTTCTGGTGTCTCAAATGCAGGACATCTGATCTAATTCAGCTACAATGCTACTTTTGGGCAGGACACAGCGAGTGGAAGAAGCCGCCATATCAATGGGCGTGGAGCAAAATCGAGAGCTTTTAATGTGGGCAGAAGCTAACTACCACCCTGTATGGCTTGCCAATTGTGGCATAGCCATTAGCACCCCTGGAGTACATCCAGTGTGCTAGGTGTAGCCCTTGATAATCCAGACAAGTGCAGTAAATTGTGTAGGTAGGCACTAGATGCCTCAAAGCGCTATGGTGGCACATGAAGCGCCATGAACGGGAAGGGGTATCCTGTGAATGCATCAGAGTACCCTGCAGCAACTGTATAGGAATCACTTTACATAATCCTGGGGGGACACAGGTGCAGGAGATGGCAGGAGCTAGTTACACCACCACAGAAGTGGCATCCTCAAATCTTGTATTAAGGGAAGAGTGATCCTGGGCGTATAACACTGTAAGAGAAACTTGCCAACCTGCAAATATTTGGCAAACCTTAAGGCACTTCCTACAAAGAAACGTGGCTAGCATCAGCACCATCCGAAATACCAGGGTGGTAGACAGCAAGAAGGACCACCGATTGCGAGCAGTTTCCATAACCCATGAGGGGGGGCTCCGTTTATTTCACGTGAACCAAACCAACGAGAATAACTGGAAGCCGATTGAAACATTCACCCCACCAACCTGAAAAACAGGTGCTGTGAACCCTAACTGCAAGTGTGCATATCACATACCCACAAAAGGAACTTCAGTTCATGTCACCAACCCTAGAATTCTGCCACCGTATCCATAGAAAAAGAAATGGCAAATTATCATCAGTCCTGACTTTTCCATATGCTAAAGACAGCCGTGGCATGCCAAAAAAACAATACGAAGAAAGACACAGAAACTTATTGGGGACTCGCATATAAAAACAAGAAATTCATTGACTATCTGGTGTCCCTGGGGTACCTCTGGAGGTCATGCATGCTGCGTGTGCCTCCTGAGGTCATGCATGCTAAGTGTCCCTGTGGTGCCTCCTCGGGTCATGCATGCTGCGTGTCCCTGGGGTGCCCCCTGAGGTCAGGCATTTTGCGTCTCCCTGGGGTGCACCCTGGTGACATGCATGCTGCATGTCCCTGGGGTGCCTCCTCAGGCCAGGCATGCTGTGTGTGCCTCCTGAGGTCATGCATGCTGCGTGTCCCTAGGGTGCCTCCTGAGGTCATGCATGCTGCGCGTCCCTGGGGGGCCTCCTGACGTCATGCAAGCTGCGTGTCCCTAGGGTGCCTCCTGAGGTCATGCCTGCTGCGCGTCCCTGGGGTGCCTCCTGAGGTCATGGATGCTGCCCGTCCCTGGGGTGCCTTGTAAGGTCATGCATGCTGTGTGTCCCTGGGGTACCTCCTGATGTCATGCATGCTGCACATACCTGGAGTGCCTCTTGAGGTCATGCATGCTGCGTGTCCCTGGGGTCCCTCCTGAGGTCATGCATGCTGCGCGTCCCTGGGGTGCCTCCTGAGGTCATGGATGCTGCGCGTCCCTGGGGTGCCTTGTAAGGTCATGGATGCTGCGCGTCCCTGGGGTGCCTTGTAAGGTCATGCATGCTGTGTGTCCCTGGGGTGCCTCCTGACGTCATGCACGCTGCGTGTCCCTGGGGTGCCTCCTGACTTCATGCAAGCTGCGTGTCCCTAGGGTGCCTCCTCAGGTCATGCATGCTGCACATCCCTGGGGTGCCTCCTGAGGTCATGCATGCTGCGTGTTCCTCGGGTGCCTCCGGAGGTCATGCCTGCTGCGTGTCCCTGGGGTGCCTCCGGAGGTCATGCATGTTGCGTGTCCCTGGGGTGCCTCCTGAGGTCATGCATGATGCATGCACCACCTGAGGTCATGCATGTTGCGTGTCTCTGGGGTGCCTCCCGAAATCATGCATGCTGCATGTCCCTGTGGTGCCTTCTGAGGTCATGCATGCTGCGTTCTAAGGGGGCTTCCTTTCACCCACTCTGCTTTTCGTGGCTCTGGTTAAAGGGTTCCCAACAGGCCCTCAAGGGGACCGAGAGCGATGAGGCCGTAATCCCCGAAAGGAAGAGATTAAGACAATGGCACTTTTGTGGGTACCCGTTGACTAAGGATGATTTTGGGTATTTTTCTATCCATTCCAATACCTTACTTTTTTTCTTTTCTTAGATATACCTCTAAAAACCTGATGACCCCACCCATCGTTTGCACTCTTCTTCCTTAATCCTTCAGTCAAAAATCCACCACACACGACAGAGGACATTGGGGTTGAAATAAATCGCTTTTTGACTTTTCTATGCAACTAAACTCCCCCTGCTGGTGGCCCTGGGACTGACGAATTTGTATTCTGCATTATTTGATCATTGATTCATACCCAACAAAAGTGGGGGAGCAAGGTCTTCTCCCTGGGGTCCTTTAATGTGTACAACACCTTGGTGGCTTCTTACAGGATCCAGGCCAGGAGGTTTTCCTTGGGTTACAGCGCTCTATGCACCCCAAGAGTAAGGCCGGCGATCTGCAGAGCAGCCGGTTCCATTGCTCTCCTCCTCCTTCTCTTGCACGCTTTTCCTTTCCAAAGCCTGGAAAAAGCTTCTTCCATCATCTTTACTCTTCCACTATTATCAGCGCTGCAAGTTCTTCCTTACCTCCCCATCCTGCTCTTTCAGAAACAATCCCAGAAACCGAGTGCTAGGGCAGTTGCTTCCCACAAGTCTCTCTCCCTAACCCCTACAGACAAGGGTCTACCGACCATTTGTACTCCCTAAAAAACTGGCAAATACTCACAAAAAAGAAAAATGGTGAGTGCAAATACTCCCAAAACAAAAGTAAACGGACATACAGGAGGTTGTCCCCCTACGTTCACCCACACATCTCAGGCTTTGAAATGAAGATTTGATTAGCAGGAGCTAAACCCAGCTTCTTGGTGTCCAGCGTCAACAAGTAGGCAACGCTAAAGCTGGGGAACCAGGAGCAAGCACACAGCGCACTACAAATCTAACTTCTGCATGAAATACACACTTTGGGTTTTTGCCCGTTATGTATGATCCATTCCATTAGGCTTAAATGTGTACTCGATGCGTCCTACGTTTCCTAAACTAACATTCTCAAATACTCGTTAATGTCGCATGCGTGAATTTGTAATGCATCAGTTGGCCTGCGGAGCCAAAAGTAGTTCCTGGTAGCTGTTGGCTTCAAGCTAACCAGGCGCTCCAAGGCTAGAAACCGGCTAGAACCCCGCACCTCCATGGCTATGTTTGGACCAGCAGTACACGTAGTGCCCCAGGATGAAAGTAGTATTAGTGCTCAATTAAGTGCACAGAAATATTGATTTACAAAAACACATTAGTGCTTTATAGTGATAACATGTTTTACTCACTTGTAAAATACTCCCATTGGAAGTGGGACTTTTTTTTTCTTAAATTGTTTTACTCCAACTTTAAAAAGTATGGAGTAAAGTACACCAACTTCAAAATCTCAAAGGGAGCACTGCAGTCTCCCCCATCTTGTATTCATCCTGCAGTTGAACTCTGCGCGGAAGCAGTTTCTTTTGTTCCATCTCTGGGTTTCCTGTCTCCCTCTTCTCCCCTCTCGCAACGCCCAGAACATTTTCTTTAAAAACATATCATAGGCAGAAAAACACTGGGCGACTTGGGCAATGGCGCCTACTTAATTGTTTTTTAATAATTGGAGGGGCATTAATGTTTCCCTCAAAAATGTGCACGTGAACGAGGGAGCCCAAACCAACCAGGAAGGTTCGGGTGGTTCTCTACTCCCCTGAGAAAATGTTAAAAACAGTGGGTTAAAATGGTGCGTTCACTCTCATTTACACAGACGCCCATACAATATGCACTCATTCCTTCACAAGCAGTCACACCACACACTTTATTACCCTTACGTGCAGCCCCAGTCCAGAATCTGCTCCACCACAATCAGGAAAGGATTCCAAGATGGCTCTCCGGCTCCCAAGCAGCAGCAACAGAACCCCCAGGGAGAGCTTCCTACACACGAGCAAAGGAGCCAGAGCCCTCCATGGGTTATGCATCAGGCACTCGGAATGTGCTGGGAGGTGCAGGAGCACCCCTACGCACCTTCAGAGCTGCATCACCCCAGCCTGCATCCCTGATGTGCCATGCAAGGCGGAGGAAGCAAAACACCCCTGGCCTTGCACGGCCCAGTGGGCAAGGACACTGGGGTACATGAACTGTCAAAGGGAAAATATGTCCCTGTGACAATGGGTCAGACGAAGCCCCATCGCCCATTATGGATGAGCTGCCCCTAGACTGGGACTATTTTACTAGCTTATTTCAGACTGCATTGAAACCAAATGCCACCTGCAGACAACTACCAGGCCCTGGGCAAGTGAGCAGCACACAACTCTCCTCTTGCCCCACAGGGCTCAGCACGGTGCTCCTCTCGTCACTTGGGAGCACAGAGCAGTGAATAACTTTTTCTCCTTCGTTCCCCATGCTGGTGAGCGCGAGGCCCCTGACCAGCTGCAGGAGTGACTCCTTCCCAAGATGCCCCACAAAGGCCCACTGTGACAAATGGGCGTCTGCCCAGCAGGAGTACAAGCAGGGCTTTAAGTGGGGTAAGAAATCGAGGGGGGGGCCCTCTCTTGGGGGTGTGGCTTGTGGGAGGGGCGTGGCCTAAAAAGTACGCAAATCGTAGGGTATACACACAAATATATATAAATGTTATATATTTGTGTGCGTACCTTACTATGGTGTGTGCACAGTACACACACGATAGTAAGGTACGCACACAAATATATAACGTTTATATATATTTGTGTGCATACCCTACGGTTTGCCTAGTTTTCAGGCCATCTTTTTAAACATTTCGGGTTTATAAAAGATGGCTTTGAAAGTACACAATTCAAGCCGTCTTTTATAAAGCTTTGACTACGGACAAAATTGTCCGTCGGCAAAGCTTTATAAAAGATGGCTTGAAGTGTGTACTTTCAAAGCCATCTTTTATAAACCTCGAAATATGTCGAGGAATCCCCAGGTTCGCCGAGGGTTAAAGACGCCTCGTCGACCTGGGGAAACAAAGGGACAGTAACCGCCTCTGGTGACCTCTCGCGCGAGGGGTCACCAGATGCAGTTACTATGACTGACAGAAGTGGCAGCCAGTCACAGCGTCGCTGTGGTTGGCTGCCACTTTTGTCAGATCGCCTGACTTCATGGCAGGCGCATGCATCTCCCGTCGCGGCTGCGGCCGCGACGGGATAATGCATCCTGCCAATGTTGCGGGTGGTGGGACGGGGCCCCGGCAGGGCCCCGGCTCAGCCCCACTTTTTGGAGACTGCCGGGGCCCGGCCCAGGCAGGCCCCGGCCCACTTTAAGCACTGAGTACAAGGATGAGTAGAGGATAAAGCGCCCACTCAGCCCTCGCACTTCTACAAACCAAGAACCCACTCAATCATGAAGGTAGAACAGGCACAGGTAAGAGACATACCTCCTCTGCCTTTCGTTGCAACGTTGACCAAGGGAAGGCTATACTCTCAAGAGGGGTGAATTATGGTTCTGTAGCACCCCAAAACATTTAAGTCTAACAGTCCATGATAAAGGAATGTACAATCAAGCTTCTATAAACTATATACTTTAAATCAAACACATGTGCATAATAACTAACTTGAAAAAAAAACGGGGCCAGGAGGATAGCTCAGGGACAATGCGTTTGTCTTGGAAGCAAAACAGTGCAAAGCAACACACATTCGAATCCTGTCCAGTGCTTGGAGACTTTGTTTATTTATTTATTCTGTGCACCAGACCCTGGGGCAACAGGGCGCAGGGGATACATTAAGTCTTTCAGCATAGGTTACACATAGCATGTAAACAGGTCAGGAAATCGGGAAAATACAGATACATAATGTACAAGAGGAAGCAGATACAAGGCAAATAATGTACAGAGAGCAAAATAACATAACACTCTAAGATCTATGTTCAGTGCAATGAAGTAAGTGACAGGGCATTACTGGTCATTGTCTTTGAGCCAGTTCATAGAATTCTGTCTGAAGTTCATGTACGATTGGTCCGCTCGTAGGGATGGGAGCAAGGAGTTCCAAAGTTGAGCGGCTTTAACTTAAAGCACTAAGAACACCTCCGTAGAAAGAACCAGAACATGCAAAGCTAGCATATGCAGCACTCTGGGTAATGAGAGAGGGGAGAAAAATGCAATTAAACTAACAATGCTCAATCTGAATATTTCGTGAGCTTAGAAAAGGGGTCAAAATGACTACTCCAGCCTTTAGGGCCCAGAGATGGACCAAGGGACAGATATCAGTCAGTAATACTTTTGCAGGCGACTTGGTGGTTTGACAACGTTGAGCCAGGCTTCTGATACAGTTTGAAGGGTGATTTGAGGATGCAGCAAGCATGGGTCTAACCGGGTTCGAACGCAAGGTAGCTGCGGTTTGAAACATTACTCACCGATGTTAATCAGGCCAGCACCAGGTTCAGTTTGACAGTCGAGGTTTGATGCCAACGCTTGAAAGTCGTGGCTCAAGGGACACTGGGTTCGGTTGACTTACAGTGGTGGGGGTGATAAAGCAGGTGGCGTTTCGGGAGCGGTTTGCACTGGCAGCGGGACTTCTTGGTTCGAGGCAACAACACGCTTCTAATGGCGCTGTGGCGAACTACAAAGCACAAGTTAATTTGTCCGAACCAGAACAATGACTGCCAAAGGCAGCTCCGGAGCATCTTGCTGGTTTGAATGGTGTTGAACATGCTCAATCACAGCTGAAAGCAGTTCAATGGTGACAATCCAGGGATCCTTGCTGTTCTGGCTTTCAGGTGCTGTGAGGCCCAATGCAGGGACTCATGAACAAGATGGTTCCTTGTTCTCATGCTCCCAAACCCGGGGGATGCTGGCACACAATTGCAGGGGTCCTGCAACATGGTGGGGTCCTGGGCATCGTTGTAGCAGGCAGAGGGGCAGGTCTTGTTCCAGTAGCAGGTCACCCCAATGGTCATTGGGGATGGTTAGGCGACAGAGCTCTCCCCTGCCTTGGAACACTGGTCTTCATTTAACAGCTGGAAGACTAAAGTACTGCTCTCCCAACTAGGAGGACACACAATCATTTGGGCGGGATCAACACATATCATCCTCCCCTTGGTAATACAGACACATATCAGCTGAATGCCAAAAGGAGAAATAAACAACCAGCAGTTTACAAAAGTGAAACAGGCGGGAGAGGAACAAGCTCGAGAGAAGCCATGCAAAGCAGGAGTGTGGAAAAGATGCTGCGGCCAAGGCCAGCCGTGCGAAGGTCGGGGACCCTGCGGTCCTCCCTGCCCATTGCACACCGCAGGAGCACCGAAGCCACCTGATCATTGCAAGTCTCAGAGAGAGGGAGGGAGTGGTGCTCTCGGTAGCATGGAAAGAGTGGCGCTACAACATTCCAGGATGATGAACACTAATCAAAGTAGCTGCCACAACAGGAGGGTGGAGCGAAGCTGGGAAACCCGAAGGAGCCGCCGCACAACACCCTTGGGCGACAATAAGGGAACACTCATACTGGGGTGCTCTGGGGATTGGAAACAAACTTGTATGAATGCTGAACAAGCTAAAAACTGCAATAGGTATTGTGGAAGGCCAAAGCCAGTATATTTAAATACCGAACAAGCTACTACAAGAGTTTTTGAAAGTTGAAACAAGTACTTTTGAATAACGAAGTGACTGAAAACAGTAATAATATATTCAGATGCCGTATGAAACAAAGTCACCTATGAACCTTTATGAAGTAAATAGAAGCAAGGTGGCACTGATGAGAACTATCACGGAATGAGAGGTGTGAGAAACAAATAGTGACAAAGCCAGAAAGCTGGAAATGAAAGCGGAAGCCACAAGTGGTGCCAAGTTAAAAGATTGCTGAGAAAGATATAAGATGTGAAATTTAGCACTGGCCAAGGATAAAAGGAATCAGAGAAACCACAGGTTGCGAGAGAGTGAGAGAAACATGTGTCGGCAAAAGTGCGAGGAACACAGAAAGCATCATGAAGTGCACAGCGGTATTGGTTGCCTCACCTGTAATGGGGTGACCGTGTGGTCCGACAACTGCGCCTAGACCGAGGGACCACTACTTTGTAAAAGCAAATGTGAAGAGGTCTGTTTTGCAACAACCAAGTACATGACCTGTAATGGGTAGACAGGATGCCCCAATAACTAGGCTTAGACCGAATACTCCTACATGGATAGAGTCCAGAAAAGAGAATGTACAGAAATGTGTGTTTTGCCATAGTTAGTGAAGTAAGCAGTAAATGAAGAAACTTAGCCCTAAATACGAATTATGGAAAACCAGAATGACTAAAGATTTGAACTGGTATTGTGTTGAGAGAAGAAAGATTTAAATTTTTGAAAGCTGGAAGAGTTGAACTCGCGAGGAAAGGCACCCGAGATCTTGTGCAGTGTTCAACTCTTGGGCAAGGGATCCCTTGTGAACTGTGTTGAACTCTTGGGGAAGGGAACCCCTGGGGTCTTTTTGGAACTGTTCAGAACTTGGGGATGGGGAAAGTGGGTCTAAGCCAAAAGATGGAAGAAGCTTGGAACTTTATTTCTAAACACCATTTCCTTTGCTGCAGACATCCCTACACTATGCAGTTAGTTGTGAGGGCAGGTATAGGTTTTGGACACAGACAGACATTTTATTTGAACTTATGGACGCAGACGAATCTTCAATTTTCTTTAGGAAAATCCCACCTTAGCATAGGGCAAGTTAGGCATTAATCCATCCTGACAAATAAGAAAAATAAAGCTTTTGATATAACAGTTGAATCTGTTGTCTGTGTCTTACTTCATGATGCTTTCAAAACACCAACAAGTTAAGTGCCCTTACTCTCATGGCAGCTCCCCCAGCTGTTCTCTAATGGAACAGGTCAGGCTTATAGGTGGCACGCATGCACCGCGTAATACCCCAAAACAAAAACACGGACGGATGGAAGCCCAAACATGAAGGCCCCAGAAATGAACTAAAAAAGGACAAAGTACAATTTGCTGGTTAATTTGGCATTTGTCCTTCCAAGGCTATTCTAACGTTTTCTAGTGAGATGTCCAACACGTAACCTCTACACTTCAATTTAGCAGAGGATTTAGAGTTCATGGTACACAGAGAACCTGTGCTGCTGCATAAATGTCCTCAAAATGTTTCCACGTCTCATCAGACACCACATTCGGCACGCCGATTAAAACCAGATATCCCCAATTTGGATGTTTTGAAAAACCTTTCACATGACCATCCTGTTATGGTCCTCCAATGACCCATCAATAGCTTGTTTTATTCTAGGATACCATCTGTTTATACCAAGATCTCGTAGTGTTAATACTCTCTGTGTTTACAGATTCTCTCCGGTTGCCAGCCTTGTGGAGATGTGGTAGATAATGTGTCTGCCATATACATGCCACATCAAACAATGGAGATGTCTGGCCTGGGCAGTCTTTTTCAAGTTCCACTTAATGTAAAGTATTGTATATAAAAGGCCAGATGTATGTTTGTCTGATGCCGTCATGCGCAGTAGAGGCTGTCTGCACGCACAGAACGCTCTGCTAAAGGAAGCTGTTGCCTTAGGAAATACAGTGGTCCAATGCACATAGCTTTGCCAATTGTCAACACTAGAGGGAGCTGTAGGCTTAGGATCGATAGTGGTCCTACTTTGTCAATGAAAACCTGCCCTTTGGCCTGTGTACACAGGTCTATCCACTAGTTGTATTATATTCCCAGAAGTTGGAGGTGACATTTTGAAAACGATTATCGCACAGGATTCCTGATCAATTATTGTTTTGATCTATGGCCTCAGCTATGTCCGGGAATAAGATCTGTGCTGTCCGCCCGGCTTATTTAAAATCAGACTAAAAGAAAGAATTGAATTGAAAAGAGAAACCGATTCTATGGCATGGGGCAAATCATAACCTTTGGTAGATTTTGCAACAAGGCAATGATCACACAAGGCATTGGATATGTTGCAAGGACTGTTCCTAACTGTAATAAATAAATAATAAATAACCATGTCTCGTATGCCTGTAAATGTTGCTAACTTACAGCACTCAATTGCCTAGGTTCACCCTCGACCACTAGATAAAATAAAGAGAGAATGGGGGAATGGGGGGGGGGCGGTGATACTGAACCAAGGACCTTGCGCTGTCCCAGCTCCATGAGGAGACGGCATAGCTAACCACAGGGGCGTTGCTAGGGGGGGGCTAAGGGGGCTATAGCCCCTGATCTTTTGGTTGTAGCCCCGGATAGAATCTCAGGAGCTACAGCCAAAAGACTAGCTAGCCCCCAGTCCCAACAGTTCCTACATCAGCTTAGCCCCGGGTCTTTTCCAGACCTAGCAACTCCCCTGGCTAACCAGGCACCCTTCAGCTTCCGTTCCCTGGACAGCCTCCTTTTTATGAGCAAGCCAGCCGGAGGAGGAGGAGCCCAATCTAGGGCTCCCTGACCGCTCTCCCTGGTGCATTGGCATCCATGCTTCCCCACCGTTTGCCATCTGTGGGAGGCTCCATGTGGATTCTTGACCTCTGTTGCTACTCCCTAAACCAGATAGGGTGCTAGAGGGATGCTATGGCAGAGGAGTAACACTGCCCTCTCCCTCTGACCTATACCACCAACCAGGGGTGCCTAGCACGTGGGTGCTCCGTTGCCTGCGACATCCCCCCGGAAAGGCCAACTTCGTGAAAAGTCCCTATATGTTGCAATGGAACTTTTTCCTGCTGGGAAAACCAAAAGGCAATGCCCCGGCCACCAACACATGCCGTGGGCAAGGACGTCCAAGGGCAGCTGGGACCTAAAAGCTTAGATGGGGTTGGGCTCTTCCGGGTCCTTGCCTAGTCCTGGTTTCTAGGTTTTGCCTTTTCAGGGGGGGAGGGGGACGAGCAGTCTCAGTTGCGGCTGGTACGATGTGGAATGCGTCAAGATATCCCCCGGGGAACGAGTGCTTTACAAAATCAGATAACATAACACTGGCAAGAAGAAAGAGGAAAGGCTATAGTTGGACACTTGAACCTAGAAACAAAAGGCACACCACCTCATATGGCTAGGTCCAGCCTTGTGCATCAAGGTTGTTTTTTTAAAAAACATATTTTCCACCCTGGCATACGAGACTAGTTGCTATAGGATGGCAGCACTGGATACTGTGGTCCTGCACCTATAATATGACGTGGAGTCATCACTTTAAAGAAGTGAGTAACAATATATGTCGTTTCTGTCACTGTGAAACCGAAACTTCTGAACATCTCCTCACTAGATGCAAAGATACCACCGCCAAACGGATGACGCATCTGGGAGACTTCATTCCTGTGGACTGTATTAGTCGAGATTGGTGGTCATATGCGGCAGCCAGACACTGTATAAAATTAAGCTGTGCCGTAGTTGACTACTTGGACTCTCTATGACTCGACACAAACTTTATTTGAAACAACGTTTCATCCAGGATTTTCAGAAGTGGCTCGAGCGGACGGTAATAGTCTGATGGACCTTTGCTTGTTTTGGAGAAGTCCTCTTCTCTTCTTCTTCCTTCTTTTTGGATACATAGGACCACATTGTAATAAAAGTCTGATGTCACAATGCTTGCATTGAGACATGTCAGACTGGTGTTTCAATAAAAAAAAAAAAAAAAAAATAATAATATGACGACGATGGCACACACAGAGCTTAACTTGTTATGCGATGGCTGCATTTAGACATGTGTGGCAGCACTTGCCAGAGGTTAGCAATGCTGGCGACCAAGAGTGCACTGTATATACGAGGACAAGACCAGACGGGTACGGGCGTAAGTAAGCACCCCAGTATCTGTCACCACTCGACATAGGATGGCAGCACCTGGGCATGAGATTCTGCACCTTGAAACGAATCGCTATACTTTGCATATTATCTTTACCTGGCATATGATGGCCATGCTTGGACATTTGAGGCAACACTTTGCATACATTGTAAAGCTAATGAGGCTGCACCTAGCGCACGATTCAATGAGCTATCCAGGTGGATAAGAACTTGCATACACTGTAAAGTCAATGAGGTTGCACCAAGTGCACAAGTCACTGAGCTATCCAGGTGGAGAAGAACTTGCAGACACTGCAAAGCCAATGAGGCTGCACCAAGCGCACGATTCAATGAGCTATCCAGGTGGAGAAAGCATTGCATACACTGCAATGCCAATGAGGCGGCACCTAACGCACGATTCAATGAGCTATCCAGGTGGATAAGAACTTGCATACACTGCAAAGCCAATGAGGCTGCACCTAGCGCACGATTCAATGAGCTATCCAGGTGGAGAAGAACTTGCATACACTGCATCCAGGTGGAAAAGACATTGCATACAATGGAAAGCCAATGAGGCGGCACCTAGCGCACGATTCAATGAGCTATCCAGGTGGAGAAGAACTTGCATACACTGCATCCAGGTGGAGAAGACATTGCATACACTGCAAAGCCAATGAGGCGGCACCTAGCGCACGATTCAATGAGCTATCCAGGTGGAGAAGAACTTGCCTCGGATATGGGAGATTCCTGCATTTTTCAAGGTCGAATCCGAAGAGCTGTTAAGAGGGGTTACTTCAAGAGGTTTCTTCTTGCAAGCATGCGTACCCATCCTGCCGCTAACAGGAAAACAAGAATGTATGCCATATATGCTGGTATCCGGCGTCCTAACAGCCAGCTTTTTGCCCAGATAATGGCCCTTCGAATCAGGGAAAACATGAGGAATAGCATGCGTGTACTCAGATTAGGACGATTCCACGTGTTGTAGTGTGTCTGAAAACAAGTACAAGGTTTCCAGTGGAAAACGAAAACCAAAAAAGCCCATTTCGTGTGCCCCCTACTTTTCCCACCATAAATAGCAGAATGATGAGACCCATTTCTACTACTAGCACCAGACGAGCCAAAGGCAGAAATGGGCTTGCTTGCACATCGGCACCGTAGGGTTTGAGTCCTTGCAGTAACCATATGGGCCTTCTGGAACCACAGCCCCGGCAGGTGATGGCTCACCTCCCACAGGTGTGACTCCACCGGCACAAGACCCCACATCCTTCTGCACCCAGACAAAGAGATCAAAGGACGCAGCCAGTAGCCATCCCCTAAGAGCGACTGGCCCCAAACTCCTGGCCATAGTCAGGCTTCCAGGAATGGCTGCCACCCCCCCCCCTCCAACCTCTCAAGTACCACTGCAGCCCTTGCAGAGGTAGGTACGAGATTGCAACTTTGTGCCCCAGTGTAGAGGGCACCTTGAATTTGTAGAGTGGAGACGAGTTGTATGTGCATTTGTACACAAAGTGGACTTCCTTCAATAAAGCTCATAGCCCTGTTATTGTTAAAATGATACTTTGTTATTCATAAATCATCTGTGCTGATGGGACACCCAGCGGTTGTGGAAGGTGCAGTAAACTCCATAAGCAGAGCAGGAGAGCCGTGCGCGTTCTCTCGTTCCCTCTCTCTCCTGTGCTTCTCCCCATGTGTCACATCCTGCGACACCCTGTGCGGCGCCTCCTCGAACCACAAGTTTCATGCCCTTGTGATGCAGCGACAAATAGCGCATCATTTCATCATCCCCAATTGTTCCTTTAAAAGTTCAATTAAGTTCAGAATGACTGAACCGCTCTTATTCTTCTGGGTCTCCATCCAGTGGATTGAGCGTAGGTGTCTTCCTCGTGCCATTTCACGTCTTCGCTGTACCTTCTGTTTTCCTCTCCCCTGCTTGGCGAGGTCGTTCCTTCATTGGTGGATGCATTGAACTGTTCTTTGGTACTATAGGATGAGAGACTGCAACTCTCAATGGAGTGCTTGTGCTACTTGCCCAACTCATTCTCTTCCTCTGGTAGATGCTACTCTGGCCATGCTCCACTCCCTTCCACCTTCTACTGTTATGGTGTCTTGATGTACTTTTATGACAGTTAGTGCTCGACTGTATTTGAGTGTTCTTGTCCTTATTTTCACTACATCTTCCTCATGAATCTCTCTGGTGAACGTTGAGTTGCGTGTGAGTAGATTTGGCGCTGGTGCTACTGGCTGGTTGCCACAGTTCTCATGATTTTAGAAATATTGATAATTTGTTCGACATCCCTCGGATGTGTCCGTGCTGGGTTCGGCTTAGGGTTTGCCTTTCGTCCCCTCACCATTTGGAATAGAGTGAATCCTGTGTCAGAATGTACTCTAACTGTGGCCCGATATTGGTTTCTGTACTGCTTCTTGACAATTTGTCCCACATGCTCTTGCTTGTTGAATCGCTTCCATGATCATGTGATTGTCTCGCTCCACTTGCCCGTTACCTCTTGGGTGGTACATGCCCACACAAATGTGCTATATGTCATTCTGTGCCTGGTCGTATTTCCCGCGGACTTCATTGTCATTCATAAATTATCAGTTATGCTAAGACATCCAGCAGTTGTTCATGGTGCAGTCTGCTTCATAAGCAGGAGAGCGGCATGGGTGTGACCTCTCTCCTGTGCATCTCCTCGTGTCATGCCCTGTAATGCGCCTCCCCATGTGACGAGCGATGTGCCCACGGGACGGAGCGAGCGACAGAGCGTGTCACTACGCAAGCCCAGCAGACCTTTGGACAAAGGTTTCCTGGAGGACAGAACAAACAAAAAAAAATAACATGTTGCGTGTGGTTATGTGTCCTCCCTTTGTGGGGCGGTGGAGGCATAAAACTAACCTGGGTGATGGTTTTTGCCAAATCGCTGCTCTGAAGGAGATGTAGCTTCATACAATATTCCCTATGATAGAGCTAGATCCGCGCAGCACCACCACAGCAAGACGGTCCACAAGGAACCAGCGACATCCCCACCCACAGGGATACAGCTCAAACGGTACCAGAAATACCAGAATCAGGATACAGACCCCACTAACCCAACCCTCAATTTTCTGCCCACTCAACCCACACAAAACTCCCACAACCATTTCTCTCCCAGCAATCCGCACGCACTTTGCCACACTGCATCAACAACACATAAATAGCCCCTTCAGCACACAAGGTCTCGCCAGATCCGATACTTGAGTTGCACCAAAGCCCAGCATTCAGTGTATACCGAGCTGAAGCTGCCAACAGCACACCACCTCTCCCACTCTCCTACTCCCCTCCTCCCGACTAACCCTACCTGCCCTCCTTACTGTTGCAGATCCGCCAGAGCACCTGGGGACCAATTCCGTTGGAGACGGTGCGCTATATAAGTACCTTAGACATAACATAACATGTGTAAAGATAGGGAAGAGGAGGAGGAACATGGTGGGATTGGGTGCAGCCCATTGACCTGCCTACAGTCTTACGATGTTTGCCGTTGCAGGGTCAGAAACAGAACATGCCACATTTTTTGCATTGACATGCACTCGTTTGGACCATGCATATAACACTGCGCCATTATCTTTGTGACTATTACTCCACCTTCCACACAGGTGCTAATGTGGCCTCTGTAATATAGAATGAAATGCATATAATGCAAATATGGAGAGTTTTTTTTTAAAAAACACGTTAAAAAAGTCCGTTTAACAAAAAAAACAACAACAAAAAAAAAGCTTCTAAAAAGTTTTACAGGTTTGAAATACAGTACGTTCCAAAGTACTCCGGTTGAGCAATTAATGCCAACAATTTTCAGTCTCATTCCAATAAAAACATACCGCCTTTCACTGGCTTGAGATTCCGACAAGTGAACAGTGAAAGGCCAACACATTCGGACATTCAGAGAAGGCGACCGTCTAAACCAAACCCTGGTGTGTATTATGATTTTGAGTTCTGGAATAATATACGATACTGCATGGTGTGCGCATGAACGACTCAAAGGAAACGTCATTTCAGAGGCTAGGATACTGTGCTTGCTGCCAAGATAATGGGAGGGGTGCGACACGTGACGCTTCGGTGTAGCCCCAACTTCTGCCAAACGTTAGGGTTCAGAAGATGTGTGGGCCACTGATTGTGAAAGTATATCGAAAGAGGCAGAGTATGACCCAGGCCCCGGGCCGCATGAAATGCGGAACGATAGAGGGTCTGGGAGTTTAGGCGCTGGGTGGGGGGAAAACGGCGCGAAAGCATAGGGAGGGGCGTCCGAATGGCGCCACAAGAAACAAAAGCTCAGGAAGGGCAGGAAGCAGCACCTGGGTAGGTGCGAAATATAACAACAGGAGGTCAGGGGGTAACCCGGCCGCCCCCAGGAAGGAACAAAAGGCCGGGAGGTATAAGTAAGCCTGGAAAAGGAGCAGCGGCACAATCCAGGTAAGAGCTCACCTCTCGGGTAGGCTCTTGGTACCTGGAGAAGGGAAAGGAAAAACGTTTGCTCTTGCGGGCTCACGCGCTTTCGACCCTTCGGTAAACGGAGCTCTTACGGGTTCACGCATCTTATACAGCGTTCGTCGCTTGAGACTAACGCGGCAACCGAGATGACACCGGAGCGAACGAGAGGGATAGTCGTTGCAGTTGCCAAACGGAAGCAGGACCGGCAGAATTCAGACGAGAAAGATGGCGGATGGGAGAGCGAAGAGGGCCCGAGAATTCTCAGAATGGGCAAGAAAAGCGGAGAAGGAGTATGGGGCCCAGTGGGTGCTGGAAGTAATGCAGAAAGAAGAAAGGGCGAAGGCAGCATCCCCCCTTCTGTTCATCGAACACAGCAGCAGCGAAGGCGAGGAAGAATTGCCACAAGGACAGAAGAGGGGGAGAGCGGAGTCAGGAAGAACGGAGGAGGAGACGGAGACGATGGTCAAGAGAAAGAGGAAAGATAAAAAGAAAGGTACTGTGAATAATAATGTTGGGAATAAAATAGTAAAGATGTTAAAAAATTGCGTCACGGTTTCGGGTAAGTCGCCCAGAACCAACGACAAGAAGAGCAGACGGGGTAAGAAAAGCAGGGAAGAATGGTTGGGAAATTCGTCAGAGGAAACCAGCAGTGAGGATGAAGAAAGGGATCATCTAAAAGCTTGGGTAAAGTGGAAAGGAGTGGTGAGTAAGGAAAAGCGGAGTGGGGTAGGGGGGGCAGGGATAGAACCCAAAGAGGCCCCGGTCCCTACCCCACAGGGGGCACCAGTTGAGCCCAAGGAAGTTCCGGTCCCGACACCGCAAGGGACACGAGTAGTCCCAGTGCCCCAAAGAGCGCCAATTGTAGCAACGCTGCAAAGCGCAACGGTAGGCCCAAACATAGGGGCAGGGGCAACAACAAAGGCGGCAACGGTAGAGAACGAGGCACCACTCATAACGAAGTATGGCAGGCCAACCATGGGTAAAGACGCACAGGGCAGGTCAATGAAAGCGATGGCCTGGTACATAAATGACAAAGTAAAGGAAAAAATTTGGAAAAAGGAGTTGATCGATATATTTACATTATTAGATTGTCAAAAAAGGGGGATGAATGTGGCAGTTGAAGACATGAAAGAGGATGAAAAGAGTTTACTCAAAAAGGGGCCAGTAGTTAGGAACTTCGATAACTGGATGTCGGCCTTTACCATAATGTCGACTATCATATTACAGAAATTCCCGGAGGATGGGGTGGCGTTAGTTGCTTATCAACAGAGGGTGCTGAAGGTCCACGCAGCGTTTGGTGGGGACGCATGGCTAGAGTACGACCATGAGTTCCGAAAGGAGATGGACTGCTTCCCGGACATGGGCTGGGACGAAGAAAATTTCAACCTTTACATCTTTAATGTGCTGAAGGAAAAATGGGATTCCAAGGAGCGGAATACAGGGGGTCAGCAGAGGAGGCAGTACTGGCAGAGCGATTACAAGACAGATTACAGATCTAGTAAGCGAAGATACGACTCCCACTGTGGCTCCCACTGTGGGGGCAGTGGGAGCCCGGGTACGGCTCGGACAGAACCAGGGCAATGCAGGAGCTTTGAAAAAGGGGTACCATGCAGCTGGGGTTGGAAGTGCAAATTCAGCCACAAATGCGAGAAATGCAAAGGAGACCACAGCAGTGCCAAGTGCACAAGGGCTGCAGCTCCGAGCGGCAGAAGAGACGAGACCCGGAAATAGGAACTGGAGCAGGAAAGGGGCCACGCCGGTAATGATCGAGAGAATGGAAAAGGGGCTCCGAGATTACCCCGACCAAGAAGCGGCAGAGCAGATTAGGCGAGGCTTTAGTGAGGGGTTCAACATCCCGTTCACCGGCCAAGGAGCGCGAGACATTCCCAGGAATCTGAAATCAGCAAGGGAAAACAGAGAGATAGTGACCAGAAAGATCATGAAGGAAGTGGAACTAGGGAGGGTGGAGGGCCCATTCTTGGCCCTACCCTTTGAGGAATTCTTGTGTTCTCCGCTAGGGATGGTGCCAAAGAAGGAGGAAGGGGAGTACAGGTTGATACACCACCTATCCTACCCCCCGGGGGCCTCGGTGAACGACGGCATCGCGCAGAGCGAAGCAACAGTAACATATTCAGATTTCGAAGATGCAGTGGAATTGGTCAGAAAAGCAGGGGAAGGGGCATGGATGGCGAAAGCAGACATTAAATCGGCATTTCGCCTGTTGCCAGTCAACAGCGGACCACAAAAATGGCTATGTATGCACTGGGAGGGGGAATACTTTATCGGTAAGTGCCTCCCAATGGGTTGCGCCATCTCGTGCGCATATTTCGAGAGGGTGAGTTCATTCTTACAATGGGCAGTGGCACAGGAGATGAGGGAGTCCACGATGGTGCATTACCTAGATGACCTTTTGTTCGTCGGCCCCAAAGGGGCAGACAGGTGCAAGGCAACACTGGACAAATTTGTAGAAATAACGAGCGAGTGGGGCATTCCTCTCGCAGATGAGAAAACGACGGGGCCATCACAGGTGATCCAGTTTTTAGGTATAGAGATCGACTCGAACAAGGGGAGGTGTCGGATCCCAGAGGACAAAGTGACGGAGCTAATCAAAACAATACAGGAGCTACGAGGAAGAAACAAGGCAACCGTGAAGGAATTACAAGCACTGGCAGGGAAACTGAACTTCGCGGGAAGAGTCATACCGCAGGGAAAGGTGTTCCAGAGAAGGATCGAGCTGAAGACAAGAGGTGCGACCAAAGGGCACCACAGGGTCAGGCTAGGAGGAGGAATCAAGAAAGACTTAGAAGTCTGGGCTGAATTTTTGGTGAACTTCAGGGGTACAGTGATATGGCGCTCGCCAGTCAATGAGGAAGGTAGAAGAGTGTTATTCACTGACGCAGCCGGTGGTTTTGGTTTGGAGCAATACTGGGGAGAAAATGGTGTGCAGATGAGTGGCCGGAATCATGGCAAGTGGCGGGATGGACAAAGAATATAACGCTACCAGAGCTCTTCCCGATATGGGTCGCGTTATGCGCATGGGGGAAGGAGCTAGGCAATAAGGAGTTGGCGGTATGGTCGGACAACATGGCGGTAGTGCATGTGTTAAACAAGGGAAGTGCATCATGCAGTGTAGTGTTGGAATTTATGAGGGCAATCACATTAGAAAGCCTGATGTTAAATACATGCATAAGGGCGAGGCATATCACAGGAGAGGAAAATGTGGTGGCTGATGCAATCTCTCGTTTTCAGTGGGAGAGATTCAGAGAGCAGAGACCGGACGCCGACAAGGAAAAGACGCCCACGCCACGAAAGGCATGGGTCCCGTTGAAGGCACTAGAAAGGAAAGCACGGTTGGCCTCAAGGTCGACTCAAAAGTGGTGGAAAAAGAGTGGAAAAAAGAAAGGGTCATCGACAAGCTGACCAGGAATGCCCTGACATACAAGACGGGTAAGCGGTACGCAAAGATGGTAAAAGATGTGTTGTTGGAAACAGGTGTAAAAGTGGTGGATGAAATATCAACGGAAAGAATCTGTGAATTCCTGGAAGGGGCGTTTTCCAATGGTAAAAAGAAAAGCTGGGCAGCAGCGCATCTGGCGGCGGTGGCATATACCGCAAAAGTAGCGGGCATACCAGACCCGACTGACAGCGATAAGACAAAATATGCGATGAGGGGATGGGCGAAGCTAGAGGGGAAGAAGCCAGATAGCAGAAGGCCGGTCAATTTTGGGAAATTGATAATTTTACTGAAAGTGCTACCTTATAAATGCAGCAGCACATACGAAACTGCGCTGTTCAGGGCAGCATTCGCGCTGGCGTACTACGGGGCTTTCAGAATAGGGGAACTGGTGGCCAAGAATACGATAGCAGGAGACGGGCTGGCAAGGAGAGATAACAGTATGGGCGACAAAGGTATGTCAATAATGCTGAGGAAATCTAAGACAGACCAAACAGGGAGGGGGAGAGCGATAGATCTCAATTGCATCAGAGAGAAGGACCACTGTCCCAGATGCATCACCAGGGAATTTTTAGATCTGCGACCAGAAGCTGACGGGCAGTTATTGATACATAGGGACGGCCGTGCGCTCAGCAGCTATCAGTTTCAAGCAGTATTGAAGCAGGCAGTGGCAAAGGCGGGATGGGATCCAGCCGAGTCTGGGACACACTCCTTCCGGATAGGGGCAGCAACCTCTGCGTGGGCGGGGGGCCTGGGGACGAAGGGGGTGAAACGAATTGGGGGATGGAAATCACAATGTTTTAAGAGATACATAAGGGAGGAACTGATATGACATTTATCTCCCCCGTTTCCACAGAGGTCGGACCCTACAAATCGGCCTGGATAGTGGGGCACTCTTTTGTGACCCGGGCAGGCAGGTGGCTGGAAGAGGTGAATCAACGATTACATTTCAGGAACACAATCACGTCATGGTGGTGCCTCCCGGGGATGCACTGGGCGGACATCCACGACAGGCTATCGGACCTGATAGGTTACAGGGACCCCCCCCCCCCCCGAGTACCTGGTGATACATTTAGGGGGGAACGATCTGGTGAGCACGAACAGGGGCAAATTGCAAAGAGAGATCTGCGAGTCACTGCATAGCTTGGCTCGCAGCTGGTGGAAAACGGAGATTTTTATGTCAGAGATGATACCTAGAAGGATCTGGCATGGGGCACAAAAGAGACATGCGATCGAGACAGCGAGGAAAAAGTTAAATAAATCAGTAGAGAAGTACTGCAAGAGTACAGGTCTACATTTCATAAGACATGGTTTACACCAGAGCAACCCGGACATGTTCCACCAGGATGGGGTGCACCTATCAAAGGTTGGGATGGGGTTTTTTTCCGACAACATTTTTAGGGCACTCCAGGCAAGAGGCTGTAGGTAGGAGGCTTTTGGGGGGACCTGAGTGGGTGTAAAGGACACCCACGCAGGTGTGGCGGCATGTGCCCAGGAACGAAGGCTCAGGGATACCAAAGACTAAGAAGGAGCCTTGAGCGGCTTCGGAACTGGACACAATGTGCCCAAAAGCATATGTATATGTAATGTTTTATTATAATGGATTTTCTGTAAGAAAATAAAATGCCTACGGCCTACAAATTTTCCATACACACAAAGTTGTCCGTAACTTATTATTTAGGGATCTGGTAAGAGCAGCAAAGTGAACCCACACTACTCAGCCTATGACCCAGGCCCCGGACCGCATGAAATGCGGAACGATAGAGGGTCTGGGAGTTTAGGCGCGGGGTGGGGGGAAAACGGCGCAAAAGCGTAGGGAGGGGCGTCCGAATGGCGCCACAAGAAACAAAGGCCCAGGAAGGGCAGGAAGCAGCACCTGAGTAGGTGTGAAATATAACAGGAGGTCAGGGGGTAACCCGGCCGCCCCCAGGAAGGATCAAAAGGCCGGGGGGGTATAAGTAAGCCTGGAAAAGGAGAGGCGGCACAAACCAGGTAAGAGCTCACCTCTCTCGGGTAGGCTCTTGGTACCTGGAGAAGGGAAAGGAAAAACGTTGCCACCCAACCCACCCTGCAAAGGAAACAGAAGAGGTGGGGGTGCGCAGGCAGGAGCCAGGACGCCGAGTACTCCTTCGGTACACGGTACAAGATGGGCAAAAGTGGAAGAAAGAACGCTGAGTACTCTTTCGGTACACGGTCCAAGGAAAGAAGGAATAAGCAAGAGGAAAGAACGCCGAGTACTCTTTCGGTACACGGTCCAAGAAACGTCGTAGGCGGCATGTGCCCAGGAACGAAGGCTCAGGGATACCAAAGACTCAGAAGGAGCCTTGAGCGGCTTCGGAACTGGACACAATGTGCCCAAAAGCATATGTATATGTAATGTTTTATTATAATGGATTTTCTGTAAGAAAATAAAATGCCTACGGCCTACAAATTTTCCATACACACAAAGTTGTCCGTAACTTATTATTTAGGGATCTGGTAAGAGCAGCAAAGTGAACCCACACTACTCAGCCTAGAGTTGCAACGGATTATGTCGCTGTAATTACTATCCAGTGGAGAAGTGGCTTGAATTTCACAAAGAACAGTTCCGTATTGGTGAAAATTGTTCAAAAAGTAGGGGAGCTGTTAACAGTAAAAAATAAAAGTGGAATGCTGCTCTTGACTGTTCCTGGCCACTTCGACCACTGGTGCAGGGTCAATACACTGGGCTATCCATGCTAGAGGAGTAACCGGCCCACTTGTGTTAGGAGTGCATCCCTACACAAGCCGTACACAGGCTAGTTTTATGCAAAATGGTAAATGCATGAAACGTATGTGCTGCGGATGTCTCAAGCATGCAATTTTAAACATCTGTGTGGTGGAGGGGTAAAAGGAAAGAGTACTCTAATGTTTCCTCTCTCTCGCTTGGATAAGTAAATGCCACCTACAAGTTACACTTTGCTGGCAGCATTTGCTACTGGATTTCTATGGATTCCCAAATTTTGAGCAAGTGCAAAAAATCTTACGCAGGCATGAAACAAATGCACAGATGGTCAGCACAGATCTTATCACTGGTCCACCTCAGTCTCCACACTGATCCAACACGCGGTGGAGCGCCAAATGGAGGTGGGGGCTTGAAAATAATACACTTGGCTATTACTCCTCCATTAAACAGACCACCCATTTAAAAATTAGGGAGCCACGCTTTACTTTGAGGAGTAACATGCACAGGCAGCTGCGTCAATTTCATGATTATCGGCGACTCGCATTGCAGATCTGTTGTCAGAGGAACTGTACTTTAGGTGGGTGCACTGACTGAAATAGCAATAGAAATATAAACGGTCTGTTGACTATCAGTTTATTTCAATAATGCATCATAAATGGTGTTCAGGGTCAATATTCTAAGGAAGAAGCAGGGTCAACAAATCTAGCACACGTGGCCTACCTACGGAATGCGCGACTATTTGTATTTTGCATTTTATTTATAGAGTTCTTTCACCAAAGCGCTATGACAATGATTAAAAGTAACAATGGTACAAATAACCGCAACAGAAGCAAAACAAGGGGGCGACCGGATCAAGCGTGGGATAATGACTGAAGCGGGTGTGTTTTGAGCTGGGTCTGAAAGACAGAGGGAAGGGGAGGAGCAGATAGGTAGGGGAAGGAAGGTACAGTGTTTGGGAGCCAGGAGCCCGAATGAGCAGAACCGAGAGGAACGACCGTGCGGAGAGACCATGCTGGGATATATCAGGAGACCAGGGAGCAGAGGTTGAGGGAGTGCGTTTGTAAATAAGAAAATAATGACTTCATACAATTATTGCACATATTATCCAATCACAATCACCACAACAATTTCAATTAATTAATGAAATCCACAGCAAAAAGGTTAACACGTTACTTCACATAATTCTCATTTAATTTGGTCAATTCCTCTCAAATTTGCAGTAGATTTTCACACCATAATTCATAAAATAAAATCATCCCTGTTCCTAAAACCATTCCAGTCATCCGTGATACTTATTCCCTGTAGTTCATTCCTATATTTAATGAAATCTTTTTCCGGAAACAGCTCCAGGTGCTCGCATTCTGTAAGCAGACGTTGTATAGTTTCTATACATTACTTCTGCATAACCTGCAGAGCCGTTAATGTCGAGGTCTCCCTACTCGGGCCCCAATGATTTCATAAGTGGGCATGGCATTGAATGTAATCTTCATGTAATGTAATGCCGCACAATACCCTGGCAACTCAGTGTGTACCAGCCAATGGGCAGTATTTTCTTCAGTATTTTTCTTAGTTGCCAGTTTCTCCAATACCTGTTCTCTATTAATTTGTTTCAATGCTTTTTTTGACCTTTGCATACAACATAGTTGACATCTGAATCTCAGCAACAGTCATCCAGAGTGTAGAGCTCTTATATATATCCATTCGATACAGCCATTACACAATGGCTTATTTCTATTCGTAAAAGACACATATAGAAAAGTGCTTCAACGTTCAAGTCAAATATTCTCTTGGCTAATAATGACAGTTTCATACACAACTGCATGTCAATACTCAACAGATTACACTCAAGATATATAAATTCGATAGGTAGGCATTTTGGCAAACATTCTTTTTACCAAAATCGAGAGCCATTTAACAAATTTGGCCCCCCATACCTCTGCATCGTACAACAATAGGGGTCTAACTTTCGCCAGGTAAATACTAAGTATTGTTACGATAGTACAGTCACCATTGTTAACAATGTACTTACTCAGCCCCATCTGTATGTTTACCTGATCTCCATGTTTCCCCAATGGGCCTTCCATGTCAGATGTGCACTTACAATGATCGCCAAATATTTGTATGTATTAACTTCCTCCATTTTATTACCATTGAGCATCAATCGGTAGTTATTTTTCATTGCCCGTGCACTCTGAGCAAATGTTTATCTTGTTTTTATCTTGCCCACATTAACCTGCAGGCCATTAGTGGAGGCATTTATTTTATTTTGTAGACCTTTCTGTATATAGTCCACAAGCACTATTTTGTTGGTGTACCCTAACCAGGATATGACAATAGTTCTGTACCTTACGGGATAAACACCCTTTACATCCAATGCTTTTCCCAAATCAACAAGATACAAATTGAATAATGTGGGGGCCAAAATGCACCCTTGATTAACCCCTGAACAAGTTAGTATCCAATTTGGTGTGTGTGCCCAGTATCATAAGCCAAACTCTTATCCCCCCCCCCACCCAAGTAGTATTTTTTCAAAGATCTTGGATGATATGTCTAACACAGCAAGCATCCTATAATTATTAGGGAGGTTCCTGTAGCCTTTTTATATATAGGCACAATGTTGCCATCAATCCAGATATTAGGTACCTATTAATCTCACGTATGCATTGGAACAAGTTGTTTAACGCTTTGGCCCACAGAACCAGGTTCATCCTGATAACCGGGTTCATCTGGCTCCGCTGCATGCAATTGGTTTAATGTCTTAATTATCTTAGTAAGACTGATAACAGTAAATGCGCCTTCCCATCTCGCATTACAGGCATATCACCCTCGGATTTCCCTCCCCAGAGTATTAGCAACATGCAGCTCCCAGGCCACGCGTGCCACACCACCTATCAAAGAGCTGCTACCATTTGAGTCTGTAATTAGTTTCCAAAAAGAGGTCCTATTTCATTTGTGGGCGAGTGATGTGTTAAGTTTAATGAGCCACAGATCTATCAACCAGGAGGAAAAGTACAAACACAACATGATGCGATTTCTATTCCTCACTGTTTTGTTTGAAATGTTCTCATACCCATTCTTCGTACTGTCTTTTCCGATACTTAATGGCAACTGTCAGGGCAGAAGTGTATCGCTTCTTGTTAACTTCTGTATGCTGATTTACAGTACTCTTAATGTTGGGCCTTACTACCTTCTTTTCTATATGTATTTGCCTGTCATAGCTACTAATATGTTTAGATATGATGTTGGTAAGAGTGCCCCTTCCAGCTCCACCATACTTACCTATCATCGTGTTGTTAACCATTTCCCCTTAATGTATCGAATTAACCAGTCTGTATTACTTACTCATTGCATTAGATTTGTTGCAATCTAGCCATCTAGTTGATTAGCAACTCAGCCCAGTTGTACCTGCTCCAGCTAATCCGGTTTCCGGCCTTATTAGTGGCCAAAACACTGTTGTTGTCATCAGAGCTATTTCAGGCACAAGACGTCAAACAAGACACACAATGGCAAATGATCACTCTTCTCTTTTCAAACTAGCTCTACATCTTTGACCAATGGCAATACCATCAGGTTTACAAAAATAGTCAATGGTGGATGCGCTGCGACCTTCGATCCTTGCATAACCACATGCAGCGTCTGCTGGAAATTACGCGTTTAAATCGGGCAAGGCCATATTTCAACTTCAGAGATGCCCATACAAGAACCTTTTCATTATATTGCTCCCTAGAATCAGGGAAGAGTGTCCTAGTTCTGCAATGATCACATCCTCTGTAGGTGTACATGCCCCCCCCCCCGGCCCCCAAAAAAATCACTAAGCCATCTTTAGGCTCCAAGGACTCCAGTACATCCTTCACTACCCTGAGAACAGGTTTGTGATGAGTCTTCTCTGGAGGGTCATAAACATTGACAGCCCATAATACAACACCAACACGTGTTTGCAACCAACATCAATTTTAAAAATTCCTCAATTATTTTTCACAGCAATTACTAACCCGCTGCTAGGGCGACCTCTAGGTTCCTTACCAGCCAAATCCGAGATGGTGTTGGTGACATACCCATCAAATTCTAATGGGTTGGTGGACCAGGTTTCTTGTAATAATGCTATGCCAAACACCTTAAGACATTCACAAAGCCCACCCCCGTCCCCGAACTTCAGAGTAGTGGGAATGCCCCCTGGTATTCCATGCGCGCAAAAATAGCCTTTTGTAAGGGGATTTTATTGAAGTGTGTTTGGAAGGCCTTGGGTAGCCATTGCCAATATCCCTCATTATTCCCTACATCAGTAGGGAGGTGCATAAACTTTTGCCCGCATCTTACTGTTGCTTAAGCTACTCCATTTCCTGTACCAACCCGGCCCGGCGCAGGTCCACCTTGCTGCTTAGTCTGTCGATTTATACGTGGGACAATACTACGCCTACTGTATTTGTCTTTCGCAATTTTTAAAATCTCACATTTATAGCCCTTTTTAAATATGGCTACCTCTTGTGAGAAGACAACTCCAGTAGTTTGTCTGAGATGAACACTACATTAGAGCGGATATTGCCATGTCTTTCATCAATATCCACCAGTTTTCCAGCATACCGGGTAACCACCCGTAAAGGTATTACACTATGTAGTATCCTTAATAAGTTAGACCTATAAGTGAATGATGATCAGTGACTGAAGCACATGATATGTTTAAAGCCGAGTAGTGTGGCTCCATCTCAGCCTGCTTTCATAGAGTACCTTTTGATGTATGCAAGGTGTCACCTACAACTGTACTACGAGAGTCTATAGGGGTCATTATGAGGTGGGCGGTAAGGGATACCAGGCACCGGTAAGGAGACCGGTGCCGGTATTCCCTTACCGCCCTATCTGACCAGCCGTTCTATACGGGACCCGTTAAGGGACCCTGGAGCTAATAACGGGCACGCGATTAGCGGGCCCGTTATTAGCGCCTTCCCATTGAGCCCTATGGGAGCTCAAATGGGAATGGGGAATGGCTTTTGGAATGGGGACTTACTGGGACCGCCTAGGGCGGAATGTCCCCCCTCCACCAGACTGGACCCGGACCGATTTTGGAGGTAGCCATGGCGCTAATAGTGCCATGGCTGCCTCCAAACTCGTAATGAGGCCCCATGTCTCTAGTGCCGCTGCAAGTCTGTGTGGCGGAAGTATTTATGTTTTTGCTCTTATCCAATAGCTCATCTTAAAACAATCTTTCTAAACCTTCAAAGTCTTCTCTTACAACCTCGACCACATTGGGAGATCCGGCTAATCTTTTTCTCCTACAGGGTCTCATATATGGTAGTCATCCCCTAACATACTTATGCCTCTGACCTTTTGTGCTAATATGCGTGTTTATGTTGTTAAACTATTTACATTCTCTGTTTTCTTGTTTCTGCCAATATTTATGGTCTTCCTACATTTGCCCAAATTCTTTTTCGCACTGACTACAATTAGTAGATCAAATTGACCATCATCGGTATGTGCAAGGTCAACACAATTCAATTCCTGTACGAGTGGGTGCTTATTAACAATGTTTTGTTCTCTATACATAATTGCTTGTGACAATGGTTTCGTTTGAGGCGCTATGCTCCGAGGTGGTGGGCCCACCCTGTGGGTAACCTCCTCCCACCCAAGTTAAGAGCCGTTCTCGGAGAGAAAATACTATACCAACATGGCCACCAGGGATTTGGAAGGTGGGACTCCATACGGAGCCCCTCTTCAATTTCCATTGCTGCCACATGGGGAAAGGAGCTGCAGCAGTTCCCCATCGCCACAATCAGGTAAGTGGGTGGGGGGGTGAGAGGGAACAAACAAAAAACAAACTGGGCTGGCGGGATAAGATGGCGGGCAGGGGAGCCAGCCATCAGGCGGCTTGCAATGCAGACTTTCAAATGGTAGTGTTGGCCCGCGTTCCTAGCCACCTGATTGGCTGGCTCCCCTGGCCAGGGTGCTCATGCGTCTTTTTGTTTTTCCTTTAGGTTTAGTCTTATTATTCTCACTAACATCTGCTTTACCACAGTATTGGGACCACTCCAGCCATGTTACCATTCACATTCACACTCACCAGCTCCCTCTCGTTCATCAATCTGTCATTCAATCTCTCCACTGACTCCTGGTGGCTGTTGCAAGGTTCACATGCAAGACCCTTTGTATTATCCACAAGGCTTTCTGGGACCTGGGACCTCACTACATCCAACTTTCTCTCCCTAAATAGAGGTTTCTCCAAGCAGAGAGTGGGGGGTAGATCTCTCTCTTTGGCTGGAGCCTCCCTCTTGAACGGCCTCCCTGCCCCTCTCTGACTTGAGCTGGAGCTCCTCCTCCTTCCATCTCCCCCCTCCCCTGGGAGTCTACTCCGTTCCCCTTAGGAGCCTTTCTGGGGTCAGGCCGTCCTTCGACCAGTCCTCCCCTGCACCCTTTCCTACCAGCACTTGTCCTTGGGCTCCCTTCCCTGACCAGCCTTCTGAGGCCGGTCACCTCCATCCTTGCACTGGACACTACCTCATGGTTTTCCCCTCTGGCACTTGCCCTCCTGGGCCCCTTCCCCAGCACTTCTCCCTCTCCCTAATCTTTCCCCTTGCTCTTCCATATTCCACTTGCACAATCCGATTGTCACAAGGCCTTGCAGCATCGTTATTGATGTTTTTCTCCTCTGTTCTCCCCCTCCATCCTCTCTCTCTCTCATCTTGTGCCACCTGGAAACACTTTCTGCTGCATAGGTGCCATGCAAATGTGCAATAAATACAAAATGTCCTGGCAAATGCATTTGGAATGCTACTTCATTGTCCTCACCCGTAACAGTTATGTTTTCATCCGATATTACCGCATCATTTGACCTATGGCGACTATTTGATCCTTTAGTCAATAACTTGTCCAATAATACACCATGTTCCTCTTCTGTGGACTCTATAGTGCGGCACTCATTTACAATTAAAGAGAGCATGTGTTCCAGCACCGAGAATAACATAACTGAGGCGGTGGAAGAGTCACTGTCTCGCCGAGTGTCTGGATCCATAACTTCAGCTGCAAACCTAGATGCAGCAGCACCAGAGCAAACAGTTAGCCGACCATCCGGCGCCCCAGATGGATGATATGGATCAATTACTGCAGACATCTCCAGCTCAGTGTCAATATCTGCCATGGTGCTGGGCACAGAGGACAGCATTTCATCCAGGCCCCCCCTCGATCTGCCCGAACCATGGTGGTGGGGGGTGGGTGGGTAAATGATTGTTTCAGACAATTAACTCGCTTCTTCCTGAGAATTACAATGGATGTCTATAGGGACTCATCTCAGCATTTTCTATTGTACACCTTTTCTTAGTATTAAATACACGGTCTTCTCGCTGTACCAAGAAGAGGTCTCCACTGGCGCTTTCAGTGCCATTCCTGTTAATCACATACTCTGCCATCTGTGTACCTAAGCAGCCTAGCCTTTCAGCTCATTCCACTTCTAGAGGATTTAATCATCTTTTTTTCTTTCCATCACACGCCGAAAAAGAATTGTGCGATGTGTACTTTTTACTGTGGGAGGCTCCGTTGTTGTGTTTTATTTTTTTTACAAGTTTTACCATTTTTAATTAAACAACTTTGGAAAGAATTTACATTCCCATGACAATGCATCTCTTGGAGTTACACCTGCATTATTTAAAGCCAACATTTTGTACACCACACTTCAGATGGCGAACAGGATCTAGAATGCAACCATCAAACAAAACAGACCCATGGCTTCAGACAGGGCAAATCCCAAGATGGCGTAAGAGAAAAGCTTTTGCTTCAGAGAAGGGTTCTTGGCATAGCCGATGATTAGACTTCCAAACACGGTTCCAATGCCAGCCCCAGAACCAGCCACTCCAACTGTGCCCGTGCCAGCACCAATACATTTGGCAGCAGTGTCAATATCTCGGCTGACGCACTAGTCTGGAAATTCCTGAGTGCTATGGTGCTGCAAGGTAGCTGCACTTTGCCCCCCTTATCCCCTGTTGATCTGTCTCTTCTCATGGCATTGTGCACCTGGCCACCCCCTGTTCTTTCGGGCCCAGGTATCTGCTCACCCTGCCACCCTCCTGCACTGCCTCCAGGCCACCATCTGCACTAGGGTTCTGTATCTGTACTCATACAGTGCCCCTTCCACGTTTCATCTGCACTTATCAGATATACCTTTCTGACTAACTTTCACCTGCCACTTGCTGGCTGCACTACCATGGTTTAAAGCCCTTATTTATTATTTATTCTATTTAATATTTATTTATGTTTTCTCTCCTCTGCTTCACACTTTCCACTCCCCCCGCCCCCCCTCCTTGCACTTTTCCCCCATTTTCCTTTCCCATGCGCTTGGGCTTTCTTAAATGTCACTGGGCCTAGTAAGATCGCTGTTTTTTTTTCTGTTTTTCCTCTCCCTTGTTCCCCTCCCTTTTTGCCTGGTCACGCTCTGAAACACTTGTGTACGAGCGCGATATAATTAAAATATCATTTCATTGCACTGTTCCCCTCGCCAGTCCTGACCTCTGGCCGAGACAACAACAATGCTGAAATCGGTCTGCACAGAGCTCTGGAGGTACGGCCGCTTGGGGCCTTAATCACTCTAGTGGGACGTATACGCGGTCTAGGGGGACGTATACGTGGGTGTCTAAATTAATATTGGTCAACTTCCACAGAGTATATGGGTTTGACTCCCCCAGTTAACGTAGTAGCAAAGGGCCGGGCGGAGCAGCTAGATCTTGATCTGTATTCTGTACTTCCAGCACGACACTGCCAATCATCACTTCTGTTATCACTTCCGTTATTTAAATGCAGCTGATGCAGCACCTAACCCCCCCACCCCCTTAGTGCAAAAGGTACCGATAACGAGCTACAGCTTCAGTGAAAGGAATGGATGATATCTCGGGTAAAACTATGCAATTGGCACATTTGCTCCACAGCAGGGCCAGGCGTAGCTCTTCTTAGCCAACCCAGAGCGGGCTTGGTTATGGCCACCAGGGCGGTCAACCAAGTGCAAGCAGAATAGTGGGTGCAGGTGGGCATCCTCCATGATTACCCCTCTCCCACCATGCACACATTTGTTAATTTAGTCCATTAAAATACACTGGCAAGTAAGGAATCTAAAGCCATGTATAAAATCCATCTGCCAATGGCATACAATGTTGCTTCATGAAACAAACCAGAATGTACTCTCCGGTTTAGGTGTGTTTGACCGTCTCAGAACTGATCGCGGCAAACTGTTCGGAAAAAATAAAACAGCTCGCATGCGATCAGTTCTCAGAGGATCAAACTCACTCACATCAATCCCCCATCCCCAAACCCTCTCCCCTACTTACCTGTTCATTTGCCGCCTGGTTAACTGCAGCCCTGCGTCGTCAGATCCGTCCCTCCAACGCGTGTCAGATCCGATGCCGCAGGGTCCCTTTTTTCAGTCCCCATTCTCCAATATTGAGGAAGCGAGTGACATCTCCGCAAACCCCCAAGGCTAATACATTCCGATCATAGGGGCGGGGGACACCCCCGCTCCACATGTTCCATATGTATTACAATTTGTACATTTTTATTCGGTCAAATGTACCATTAGGCCAAATCAAATTTACTAATACCGTCCTCTCTTCTACCCCCATCAACAACTAGCGTTTCTATCCCCTACCCTCAGCAAACACTGGTGCTCATCTCCCATCCACACCTCTCCCCCCCCACCAGTGACTGGCACTCCTCTCCTCCTACCTCCAGCAACAGCTGGCATGCCCAATCCCCACCCTCAGCAAACACAGGCGCTCCTCTCCCATAGACCCATCGCTTGATTTGTACAAAAATAAGTGCCAGAGCCCATACATTTTCTAGCCAGCTTGTAGCACTGTTGGCGTGCAGTACCACAGCATTGCTGCCATGAACCACATCTGCTCCCCACAGTGTTGACACATTTGGGGTTAAACTACAGCTCACACCTGCTCATTGGGCTTGAAGGATGCTCTGGCTATCATTACTTCATAATCAATTGGCACGGGTCGTATAGCTCACTGGCAACGTGCTCCTCTTGGAAGCAAGAAAACGCAGAGCAACACAGGTTTGAATCCCGGGTCCGTGCTTAGAAACCTCTTTGGTATTAAGCGCGTCCAAGACAATAAGTGCTGGGGCTCAGAAATAAGTGCCAGCACGGAGCCCTGGCAAACACCCCCACAAATAAATTGAGCACTGCATACAGCACCACCGCTCCAGCAACTTCCGCTCCTCTCTCCTACCATTAGAATATTCTGGAATTCTATCCACTACACTGAGTAAACACTGACGCCCCTCTCTCAAGTCACCCCCAGCAACTGGCACTCCTCTCCCCTACCTCGCCCCCAAGCCACAGCTGCCACTCCTCTCCCCTACCTCCAGCAACAAACGACTGGCTCTCCTCCCCTACCCCAAGCAGCTGGCGTTCCTCTCCCCTACCCTACTCTGCCCCCAAGCAACTGCTGGGGCTCTTCTAGTCTACTCCCAGCCACAAATAACACTCCTCTCCTCCTACCTAACCCCAGAGGTAACTGGTTGCGTTCAGTAAATAGTTAATCAAATAACAATTCGGTTAGAAAACAATGCACACCACAGAATGAGTAAACCACCCTAACTCCAAGCACTGTACAGTGCTTTTCTCAAATCCAAAATGTCCTTGCCAGTTTGCCAGCAGGCAACTATCCTTAATATAAACTAGACGACTTTAGAATACTGCAAGCAACAGAATCGCTCTATCTGCATGCCTTCTGGGACTAAAACCTGAAAACGGATGAGAGAGCGCCCCCTTGGATTATTCATTCTTGACAACACATGCATGTGTGAGAAGCCTCATGTCGATAGCCAGGGACTCAGCCCCACCATGCATGGTAACCTCAAATTAAGGCAGGCTGGGCCCCTCATTTACCCACAATTAAATCCACTCTAAGCCTTATCCTGCCTAGGTATACCATGTTTGAGAGGGATACAGGTACCCCCACATCGAATCCCCCCTGCCTACATTGCATCTCCTTACACAGCACCCAGCATGTCAGACCAAATGGGTAGGGTTCTCTGAAGACGCCAAGACACAATGAGGCAGTGGGGCCAAGTATGGGGGGCTCCGGGGCCCGAGCCCCCCCGGCAATATCAAGTTGGGGCCCCCCGGGCCAGAGAGAAGTGATACAGCATCGATGGCCCGTTCCATCAATACCGAATCACTTCTCTCCGGCCGGGTATAATCGCGAAAATGTGCGATTAAGCCCTCCACTCTAGGACTCATTGGTGTATGGTACTGGAGGGGAGGGCTTAGGCGCAGCGGTATTCAAACTGTGCGGTGCGCCCCTCTGGTGGGCCGCAGCCTCATGCCCACGGGGGCACCCATCCACAGTTTGAGAAAAAAAAAAAAAAAGGATAAATGACCAAAGGGTCAGGCTGTTGCTTCATTAACAAGCAGCAGCCCAATCCACGGCCCCTGCCACACATGCTTAGTGCGACAGGGGCCGGGCCTTTGTGAGGTCTCAGGCTCCATTAGGAGCCTATTTATGAAGACAAAAGAAAAAGCGCACGCCTTCTTTTGCCTTGATGATGGTCATTGCGGCAAAAGAATGTGTGTGCTTTTTTTGTCTTCATGAATAGGCTCCTAATGGAGCCTGAAGCCCCACAAAGGCCCGGCCCCTGTCGCACTATGGGTGGTGGCAGCAGTGGTGCGGAACTGCCCAAGTGTCACAGAAGTGCTAGAACATATTTGGCCACAGGCACCTACTGTTTTACAAATTAAGCACTTGGTATACACATGCAGTTGCAATTAAATGTTCATTAAAAACGTATACCCTCAAGAGTATGCTATCACGGAGAAACGGGGACCCCAAAGCCAGTTCTACTACCCACTCCCAGGTGTGCTACTGAACAGGTAGATGTAAGTCGAGAGCCAACCAACCTCTTTCTCCTATCTGTGCTACTGTACCATACAAATAAGGGGAAATCACTCTCCTGCAACCTCTCTCCCAGTCATCGATTCTTGATGATTTACTGGTGCAGTCACAAAAAAAAGATTTTTGGGGGCTTATTTTGTTTACAAAAGTAGCGCATTACTAAAACCCCCTGGCTGCCAGTTTGTTGTCCTTGGAGCATCCCAGGCTCCCTACCCCCTGAGAGCCACCAACCTTGGGTGCTGTTTTATAACAAATGAAAGACGCAGACAGAACAATAATTGTGTGAGTCAACAGAGAGATGAATGCACTCATGCTCCATTCAGAGAGAGGCTTTGAAAATGTAGCTCTGACAAATCAGAGAATCAGGGGGGCAAAGAAGCACTGCACATCTCTGCTCACTCTTCATGGGTTTACGGTTGCCACCTGAAAGGTTGCCAGCAGCTAACCTGCTAACCTGTCCCAACTCCCTGCCTCGTGTGCTATTCCCTGGTCAACCAAACCCTGTGAACTCATAGGCCGCATACGACCCACAGAAGTCTTTTTACCGCCCGTCCTGAACGTCTGTTTCTTGCACTAGTGATATTAACGTGTGCAGCTCCAAGGTATAATATTAACAACCAGTATTTGTGGGTAAAGGGCCGGCATAAAGTCTCTATTTCAGAGCCAGAGTCAAATGATAAAGTGCTTGTGGCAGTATGGAGTTCCAGGCCTCTGCTTGGACACAGGGTTCTGCAACTCTTAACTCTGCAGATGTGTTGGACTACAATGCTCATCAACCCCAGCCAGCACAGTCAATGGTGATGGATCATAGGAGTCGTAGTCCAAAACATCTGGAGAACCACATGTTTAAGATCCCTGGCTTTAAGGAACAGAAAGTAAAATAATCCATGAAAGTAACAGGAGTATGACGTTCCTGGATCTACATGGGTAGAATAAAAGTAGACTAGAAGAACAGCCTGGGGGGCATCAAGTTTATGTAGGATGGAATGGTGGGGGTCTGAGTCACCTGAGGAGACAGGGGTATCTTACAGGTCTGAAACCTGGTAATCCACTTTACAATAAAAGACAACATGGAGAAGGGTGATGTCTCTGTGTGGCCTTTAAATCTGCCGAGATACCACCAAACTGTACTACTATTACTGCCACTTGGTCTGGCGGTATTACTGCCAGATTACAAGTGGTGGGAGGCAGTTTTAGTCCCCATTAATTGGAGTACATAGGACTCCATGGTGGATTTCAGCGGTATTACTGCTGGTAGTAATTTTGCTGGTGGTAATACCCCAAATTGTTGTATTTTGGGCGGTATGGTGGAGGAAATACCTCCAGCTTCTTGCTGAAGTATTTTCCTCCACCTTTGCCCTCAAACTCATAGTTGGGCGGTGCGATAATGTGGCTCTGTACGGTATTACCAGTGTGGCCAGTCAGAACTCATTTACCTGAGCAATGTATTCAGTTCTCTGTTTTTTGTCCTGACGATTAAAATGTGCGATTTGCATTACAAGCTTTGTGCCGCAGAATGCTTCCACTCTAAGCGGGGAAGAAGTTAGGACTGTGGGGACTGAGACGGCAGGACTTTTCAACCTTTTGACACGAGGGGGCCTTCACTGAGTCTTGGGGGGGCATCACCTCCCACGGGATATGGTACAGTATAGTTACCTCATTGCTTTCTAACACTGGCTCCTCTACATCAGCCTCTTGCTGACATAGAAGGGTTTCTAGCTGTTCAGTGGGCATTCATTGGTAAAGATCTGTGCTGGCCTGCCATCTTGTGATGAACAGGAGCTATTAACCTTAAATTTGTCGCCATTGCAAGTCTCACTTCTCCCACAGCAACAGCAGAGCCTGCTTGCCAGTGCCTGATAATCCCAAAAATTTCTGTAATTTTATGCAAAGCTGCATTTTATTTTTACAAGGTTATTTTACTCACTGAATGCTGATCAAGTGTTTTAAGTCTGGACTGTATTAACTGGGTGCATGTAATTGGAGCACAAGCACTGTTTACAATCTAAACTAGAGGTGTGTTTACAATGTTGATTGTTCCAAAATATATCTCCTAGTGTGCAGCTTTGGGTCGGGTGGCCCCCTTTAAGCTGTACACAATGATACATTGTCTGGTTGACATACTATGTGATTTGTGTATTTTATAAAGGAAACTAAGACCTCTAGAACTCACCACCCCAGAAACTCCAAATCCCACCTTTGGGGGCATTCCTGTGGACATGGGAACACAGAGGAAGAATGAATAAAAAAGTATTTGCCTTCAAGAGGAAGCTAGACCTTTGCAAAAGAACAGTTGGAGCTGGGCAAGTCACCTAGCAACATTAAGGTCCAGCTTTGATGAATACTTCCCTGAAGAAAATGCTGGCATTAATGACTGGGTGATACAGACTTTTCTGGCAGAGGAGGTGGTGCATCTTCCATTTGATGCCCAGGAAGAGCTGATTGAGGTTCCGTCAGACACTACTCTACAATCTGAATTTAGGAACATTACAGTGGGTGAATTTTGACTGAAGGTTTCTTGGAAAGTAAGACGTTATTAAGCATAAGTGGGGTATACTTTTGTTTTACTGACTCCTTCAAAAAGGGGTGTTTAAATGAATGTTGAAAACCCGGAAAGTGGGAGTTTTTAAAACATGGAGACAACCATGGCTACAACATTTAGACGCGAGTGCTTCCATCAGTCCCAAACATCACCTGGGTGCAGGGTGAGCCTGGGTAACTGCTTTTTAACATTGTACACTACTTTACCAGAATTTCTGGTAAACTACAATGTTAAAAGCAGTTAACACTCTTCCCCCCAAGTCTGAAACCACACTTGATTGCATTATACTTCAGCGAGGATTGCATTATACTTCAGCAGCACATCTGATCTGTCCACTGAAAGGTTTAAGATTAAGCTACATCCCTAACTCCATCTGGTTACCCAGAGGTAACATCTGAGCAAATGTCACTTTCGGCTGGCCAATCTACAGCAGCACTATTGCAAGTTTGAATTGTTGATGTTTTACTGAACTATGGCACCACACACGTCTTGCTTGGTAGTTTTTAATCGGGAAACGTCTTTACTTCTCGTTTCCCTTGAATTGGGAACTTTTTTTTGGAGGTGGTGGTGGTACTCCACCTTGCAGCTGTACCTTCTGTTTAGCAAGCCTTTCATTCTCCCATCCTAGTTGTGTTGCTGAACCATTATAGAGCCGTGGAGTAGGGGCAGTGATGTCTTACTGGAATGCAACTCGAAGGCTTAAATCTCCTTCTTTCTTGACTTTAGTATATGCAGTGCATGCTAGCCAATGTTTCCACTGTTCTGCGCTGCGCGCGCGAACACCCGCCCCCCCGCGCGCCGTTGCACCAAGTTAGCGACTACATGCAAATTTGCAGTCATATAACTGCCAGCGATGTCACTTCCTGTATTTGCTCCCCCCCCCCAACCCCTCCTCCCCCTAGAAATTCATAAATCGGCTCCCCTGCAATGAGGGAAGTCCAGGGACTTTCATTAAGGTATCGGATTGCAATAGTTAGGTCTGGAGCAGAATGCCCCGAATGCCATTCACAGCGACTGAGGGGAGGGAGGGAGAGGCGTTGAGCAGAGAAAGAAAAGAAGAGAAACAGCAAAAACAACAACACAAAAAGCCAGTGTCTGTCTCAGAGAAGTTGCGCCCCCCCCCACCCCCCACCAGAGTGGCTCTCTACTCTACCCTCACACGGGTCACTCCTGCCCTGCCAGTCTGAAAAATGGCCCCCAGGCCTCACGAAAAAGACTACTCGAAGGTCAAATAGTGGCAAACAGACCCCCATCAGACCGGCTTCATGGAGGCCGCGTTCACCTCCGTCAGCAAACACATGGCGTCTGCCCGCGCCCAGACTAATTCCAACATCAGCGCAACAGCCATCATATGCTGGAAACAAAAACGCCCCCTCTTGTTCCCCCACAATTATCATCGTTTGCTAGAAACGAACCGAGGCAAGCTCCAAGGGGTGGGTGTGGTAGGGAAGGAAGAAGGCCGTTAGGAGGAGGGGAGTGAGCCTTTATAGCTGCATTCCTGAGCGTCCAGAGGCACGCATGCCTTCCTGCACCTCAGCCACTCTCAAACCCAGCTGGCCAGATGTTCCACCACAGAGAGACGGGGCGTTGCTTAAGTTCATGGCCACTCCAAGGTAACCAGCGGCCACCTCCGGGCGGGGTCCGTAGGGACATTCAATCTGATCTGCCAGTCACTCACAAATAGTCATTACTCACATCTAGCAATAAAAGGTGTGCAACTTTTATTCAGCCAAACAGTCCATAGGTTTCTCCCGTCACCAACATTGTTTCCGGCAATCATGCACTCACTCCTTTAAGTCCACCGAATATAAAACTTACATTAAAACAGTTATAAACCGTCAAGGAAACGTACCAACAACATACGTCAGTGTAAACGTTTTTTTTTCCTGTAGAATTTCCAGCAAGCTCAGAAACGAGATGCTCCATTAGCAATACTGCATCTGTAAAATCCACTGGTTTTGCAATTCATTGAAAAAACAGTGCCCGTTTTTCAAAACATCCGCCGCTGGCAGAAAGCCACGTGCCATCGCCGGAGACACAACAAGCCCGCACAGAAGTAATAGCATGATAATGGAATCAGAAAGTGCTCAATTGCTATTAATCCGTGTTGCCAGGCAAGCCAAATAGCACCCGTGCCTGCACAGCGATCACTGAGCCCCCAATTACACACGCAGAGAACGCGAATGCGGTGGTGTTTTGACAACATACCCTTCACTCGGAGAGTTGTTTCTGCATGTTTGGACTTCTGCGTGTCTGCTGGAGCGGTGGAGGCCGGGGTCCCAGCAGTGCTGCGCCTCGCCTTCAACAGGAAGCCGGCGCACGGGCGCTTTCCCTTATATCCCGGCGATTAGAGGCCTCTGCCACAGGCAGGGGAGAGCGCAAACATCTGCTCCCAAGTACCCGGAACCGCAGATTGTGTCACTAACGTTCCGGGGATTAGAGATGTCAGCACACAACATCACTAATAGACGGTTGCAAGACTCAAAGAAGATACCTTTTCATCCCGTGGTATCTGCTTTGAAATATATTTTGGTCACGAGTTAGAGGTACTCGAGGGAGGAAAGAAAACATGTCTAGCCATTGCAACACAGGATTGCTGCGTGGAATTATTGCTCGTCCCAGCAATCCCACTAGCCCTCTGTGTGGCCTAGTTGAAGTCACTTTCACTGGCCCCCCTTAACTCACACAATGTAGTTATTGCTGTGAAGAAAGGCAAAGTGCTTGGGCACTTTACAGCATGGTCAGTTGATTACTCAGCCGTCAAAGTCAGGGCTTTAAGTGGGCTGGGGCTATCAGAGCCTCAGCAGTCTCCAAAAACGACTTCTGAACCAGCGTTCTGCCGGGGCCACCAGAGTTCCCCACTAGGCTTAGCCAGCCTCCAATTGAACTCTTTGCTTCAGTTTGATGTCTTAATGAAAAACATAAACCAAGAGCATTCCCGTCTTCTGTGAGCCTGCCGGGACTGGTTGCTGGGGCTTTCTGTGCACTTGCAATTATAGCGCCATTCTGGTGGAAAGGGGAAGATGGTGCTGAAAGGGCCACCTGCTGGCTTTGGTGCTGCCATTAGGAGACAAGTCTCTGCCTAGTGGACATTGTTTCCGTCACTGCGAAGTTTTTTAGGATTATAATAAGCCATTTCTGGTTCAAGAATTCAACTATTATGGTATATATGGCGCGCAGACCTAGATTCTAGAAGCAACAGAGCGCTTTACAGAGGTCTACAACAGTACAGATGCGTAACGGAGCGCTTTACAGAGGTATACAACAGTACAGAGGCATAATGGAGCGCTTTTCAGAGGCAACAACAGAACAGATATACAGCGTGGGGTAGGATACAGAGGAGGGGTACAGCTGTACAGGGCAGTGGGGAGGAAAGGAGCGGACGGTGCCTAGCGAGTCAGGTGGTGCAAGGGGGTGACGTGACGGCCTAGGTGTTGAGGAGAGACTCCTTGAAGAGGTAGGTCTAGAGTTCTTTTCTGAATTGTAGGAGCGTGGGGACGAATCTGAGGCTGGCGGGGAGGAAATTCCATATTGTTGGGCCGTAGGCAGAGAAAGCTTCCTTTCTGGTCCTTTCCTTTTTGCAGCAGTGAATTGCAAGTCTGCGCGTGTTTCAGCATCTGGCGGAGCGATGTCTGCTGGAGATGGAAAGTTTCTCCACAAGGTAGCCGGGTGACTGGAGGGTTGACTGCCTTATAAATGATGCAGCAAGACTTGAAGGCGATTCGGAGTGCAGTGGGAGCCAGTGAAGGTCGATGAGGGCCAGGGTGTGGGTGATCTGCGTAAACCCTTGATGAGGCGTGCAGCCGCATGTAGGACACTTCTCAGGGGCACAAAGGAGGATGACGGGAGGCCTTGTATAGGACCAGTGCTTAAACAGTGGATCTAAACCTGTCCAGTGTGAGGAAGGGCTTGACTTCCAGTAGGAGGGAAGAGCCGACAAAAGCAGTCTGAGTTTTCTTCGCTATGCGTGTCTTGAAGGTGTAACGGTTTATTGTGAAGCTACCCTCACAGGCATTTCCTTCCTTCCCCACTTAAGGTGTGACGCAATAAACTGTTTAAGGGATTATTTTCTTCAGCCCTACTTCAGATGCATACCATGCCCCTTGGATCCCCCCTCAGCTAACAATGAGCCAAGAACCAGGCCGGTGTATGGGAAATATGATGGTGTTTTTTTAAATTAAAAGTAATAGAAATTAGCACAAAAATGTCAAACGCCACTTTATCCATGGCACAACACAATCAACATCTCTCAGAATAAATACAATCACAAAAGTGAGTTGAAAAGAACACAATCACAATTCTGCACTTTATGCAAATTTCACTTCAAGAAATAAACTACACTGATCAATAACAAAAGCAATTATATAGTGTTGTGCGATTTTGATTTTCCTCCGGGCTTAAAGGCTAGCAGTAGGATTTCAAGATTGGTACAAATACATATGGCAATTCTGATTTCGCCCACACTTGTGATTTAAAATAAACACAGGGTGATTTAGCGGATTCTTTTTCAGATCACACCCACACCCCATCCCTATTATGGCTGTGTTGGGGCCCTATTATGGCTGTGTTGGGGAAGTTGGCAAGAAACATTAGAATGACATTGGGAATTTGGGATTTCAGAACACCTCCACTGAAAGACCGGTGTTAGGGAAGCTGGATAAAAAGGTTGGACTGATTTAAGAACAAAGACACCCCTCTTCCTTAAAGAAGTAATTAGTGAGCAGGACAACAAGGATTACCCAATTAAATTATAGGCTATAGTTTTCAGCACACACTGGGAAGTGAGCTTTGTTAATTTCGAATTTTAACAAAATCCACACGTTGTGTTCTGCCAAAGGGGGAATTATTTAAATTAATATTTTTTGTTAAATAGGCTAAGGAGCTGCACAGTTTTGCACCCCCCCTACACCACTATAAAGGGAAAGGATTCAAGAAAAGCAGACTCCCCAACCTTTTGGTTTCCCAAGGTTCAGTTCTACTTACATAGAAAGCCCCTGTTTAAAGTTCAGGAAAGCAAGCTGCATTTCAGAACACTATGGAAAGATAGGACAGGGGTCTTGTCACTCCACTCTTAAAGATGGCCTCCCACTCTCCACCATACGACCCAGTCAGCTTTGAGGCCTTCCTAGAAATAGACAGCTTCACCCAGATGCAATCTCCTCTGGTGTTTCCTTACAGCTGTGAGATGGTAAGTTTCAGCAGCCCTCTCCTTCTCTCTTTTCCTGTATGTCCCACCCTCCTAGTGCAGTTCCCCTTATATAGCAGCCATGACACCACCAATTTTACAATCTTGGGGAAGTACCCTGCAGTGATACCTGCAACCAAGATTGGACAGTTACCCTTCTCTCTCGCTCTCTCTCCTCCCAAACCCAGCTTCCAAATCAGGATTGGTTTAGGGATCTGGAGCAACATATGGAAATGCCCATTTGTAATCACCATCTGATCTCCTTTCACATTTTTGGCAAAAACAAGTTATGTATCACAACTTCATAATTTTACTATCAACTGCCACAATACACATTTTCTAATTCAGCTGATCATGGGGAATTAGATAAGCCGACCACCAAGTTCATACCATGTAGCACGGCCATGTGGAACCTTACTGCCATTTTCATAAAAACATAAATGTTATGAATAATTAAGTTATTACCTATATCCCTAATTTTATTTTCCGCCCGCTCACCAACTCTCACATCTGGAACATGTTCAGATCAGCCAGAAACACATCTTAAATAACCATTACAGTTCCCAAAGTCGCAGGTGGATGAATTTTAGAATTCTATATCTCCAAAATCGCATGAAAATTACATTTAAAAAATGGTCCATAAATTAAATCAATCCATCTTATGGTTGCTGAGTAAAGGTTTAAATGATACTAGTCCTTTTAAATGAAATTGTGAATGTTCATTGGACATTTTCCTGCCTTCCGGCCATTTGTTTTCACTGCGTCAGCCTGGAACCAGAGTTTTTTTTAATCAGTCTCTTTGTGTTGGAAGCTTGCTCTTTGAAGTTGTTGGCCACATTTTCACACATATTAACCCTTAAGTCATGCTCCAACCAAGAGGAACTACTACTGCAATCGATGCCTTCAGAGCCAGCAGGTCTGGAGAACACTTTTTCTTCCTTCAGACCGCCTCGCTTCCTCCAGTGTCCAAACCAGCATTGGTATGCTCAGATCTCATGTTGCTCAGGTGTTCTGCTCTTGAATTTCCTGACACCTGTTAATAACTTCCAATGACTAAGTTCTTATGGTTTGGGCATGGTGATATTAGTGATACTAAACGGTGCACTCCGTTTTTATGTGTTTGAGGGCATTTGGCTGCTTTGGGTTCCGCTTCCAGAGTACTCCATGTACACCCTGTTGCTAGGTGGGGCTGAATGGTGTGGGGATGTGGGTGCGATGCCTGATGCAGGGCAGGAGGGCAGGTTAACCATGCTATAGTATAGCACACTTGAAGGTACCAATGTGGAACGTAAAGGGCTTGAGCACATTTGTTGTGGGATATGGCTCCACGTGTTACAGGTTTGCGACAGGTACCTTGATATGGATTGATGGCACAGTCCCCTTAAAAATGTTAACTGTTGAGCGGGATAAGAAGAGCAGGTCGGTGGTGGTTCACGGTCATATTGAAAATAGAAAAATGTATATTGTCAAATCCTATGCCCCCAACCACTCAGTCGGCATTCTTCCAAGCATTGGGCATGAAACTGGCTCATATGAGGTATGTGGCTCTGATTTGGGGTGGGGACTTTAATGGTGTCCTTAACCCGATGATGTACAGATCCTCAAATACATATGAAACCCCATCGTCTGATGCATTAGCCCTTAGAGACTTATTGGGGGTGCCATCACTTGTAGATCTAATGGGGTTGGCAGGTGTCAATTCTTTTATTCTGTGCCGCATAAGGTGTATTCCAGAATAGATTACCTCTTTGCAGGGGTGGAAATACTCCGGAAATCACAGATGGTACTTGTTATGGTAGGACTAGATCCGATCATTCCCCTCTGGTTGTTGGCTTGTCTCTAGCAGGAGTGCCATGGTCTATTCTGACCTGACGACTGCCAACGAGTGCCTTGTCAGGTCAGATGAGATCTTCAGAAATAATCTGGAGGACACCAGTGTCGAATTCCTGGAGAGGAACGTTGGAAGTGTTAGATTCCATATGCACCGTTTGGGAGACCCTTAAGTGGTGCTAAAGGATGAGTCTATTGACAAGTCTAGTGGTATATTGAAGCTTGAATTGGAAAAACTGGAAAATAGATTTGCAGGAGGGAGGTGGCAGGTTGGACCCCGGAGCGGAGGACCCTTGTGGCGTTACATATGCAGTGCACAGCTGCCTGGGAAAGGTTTATCAAGTTTTATTATCGTAGGTTCACTGCACGCCTCCACAGTGTGGGGGAGAAGTCAGGGAGATTCCTTGCCAGGCTGTGTAGGAAGGAGTCCCCTCAATACCCGATCACGGAAATTGCCGACGAATGTGCCACCCTTTGGAGCTCTCAGGCGAGTAAAAAATAGTGAAAGATAGTGAGCTAAAGACTCTGGGGAAGGCTCTTGTAACCAGGACTAATGTCTGGCAGAGGGACTCCTAGGACCCCCCTTGTTAATTTGCATATTTAAGTAACTTTGGGTCTCACCCTAAGTTACTAGGGGAATCCAGACGTGGACCCCTTGCTCACTTTTCTTAGAGAGGCACAGCTCCACCCTACTGATGATGTCCAACCAGACCGAAACACGTGTCTGGGGTTGCTGTTGGTACTCTTGTTCAGAGGAGAATTACCTATCATTTCGGTACTGGACTGCCCCAGGGCATGACAAAGACTGATATGTTTGGGATATTTCTTCTCTGTGAAAGATAGTGAGCTAAAGACTCTTGTTAAGTCTCTCGTAACCAGGACTAATGTCTGGCAGAGGGACTCCCAGGACGCCCCTTGTTAATTTGCATAAATACACTGCCACCAACTCAGATTTATAGTTTCCTTTGCATGGAACTTTTGACCTGGAGAAAATAGGGTATCTAACAGAAGCATCAACCACTAAAAGAAATAAGGCAATTAGACCCTTGCAATGGGAAATATATAGACAATGGCAGACTATGCTAGACTAACATTTATGCACAGATTAAAAAACGTAAACCGCAATCCGAAAAAAACAAAGCACGCGCATATGCTCAGAAAGAGACAAAAAAGGATTGGGAAGAGGGAGACCATGAAGATATATCTTTTTTTTATTGTGAAGTAATTTTCCACAAACAACGAAACAAAAAACATTACACAGAACACTCAATAGACAATGTTAGAATGGATCAATCATCAAAATACATCACTAAAATCGATTTCATTCTCTTTCTCAAAAGAAAAAAATGTCTAACTTAATGTACACTTAAGATATTTTAAGTATGTACAAATCATTTCTCAACATAGAACCTTACCAAATGCATTTAATCAGTATGGATTCAAATCTTATTTAAATATATATTTCCTTAGGAAATCTCAGACTTCATTTGTAAGAAAAATGAACCAAAAAGCGTTCATATCTCAGTAGAAGATTCAATCTTTTAAGAACCTCAGCACTTCCAGCGATAAGAAAACCTCTTTCCCTTCCCAAAGTTTTAACCAGAATTCCTCAGATATCAACCGATGGGAGTTGTGAACAAATCACGAAAAGTACTCAAATGGAGGGTACCCGAACAGACCATCAACAGATGTTTCACATTTTGCTTTAGCCCCAGATTGCATCGGTCACATACACCATCACTTTCCGAAGCTTTATTTCTTAACTCGAGTGTCTCCCTTGTTACCACAAAATTCCTTCTGAATCTCAGGAAGTTGAATCTCCAGTAATTATTTGTAAACTTCAACAAATACAAAAGTAAGGGACCCAGTGGTCTATAAAGAGGTAGCATATCATCGAAGCTTCTCTTACCAACAAAACAGAGATCTAGTTACAATCCAGTCATATTCCGCAATCTTTTTCTTCACTTTTACTGGATTTTCAATTAGTTCCCTTTCTGTCGAATTACACAGTGAAAGCTGGTGCATGACATCTCATTTTAGTTCATTCAGAAAGAAGTTGGTATTTGATTCCAATAAGCAATTAATATCTTTATATACAGATTTTTTCATTGGAACTATAATGAGCCTATATAGGGCCATCATTTTCCATTCAGCACGAGAGGTTAGGGATTGAATGCCCAACTCATACTGTAAGCGAGAAATCGGCAAGGAGGGTGGCGGGTTTAGAACTTTTTTCCACAATCCACCCTCCATTCGAATCCAGTTAATTTTGGGCATCAGGGACTCTAATTCGATCCCATACATTAAGACCGGAACTACTTTGACTTGATAGAATTTCAAAAGGAGCCAGAGTGAATTTGCAATATTTGTATAGGATTGATTTCATCTTGCTAGCCAGCTGTCTGATTTTACTACCAAAATAAGTCTCAATCGCTACAATTGAAGGATTTTATCTAATTTGATAGCCAAGGTATTCGGTTTCTTTTACAATAGGCATTTTGAGGTTATCAAGAGGCCACCTGTATTTTTTCCCCCCAACACCTCCCTTGCCTGATTCTGATGCCATCACCACCATTTTGGAGGGATTTATAAACCAATCATTTTCGTTTGCATTGTTAGCAAACGCCACAATCAGCCTTTGTAGCCCAATCGCCTAGAGTCTAGCAATATTACATCATCCACATAGCCTAGACAACAGATCTTTTGATTACCCATCAACGGTGGAACAAATACTAGACCCATAAGGTAATTCCACAGGTCTGCCATGAATATATTAAACAGACAAGGGGCCACTATGCACCACTGTTTTACGCCCTTAGATGTCGCAATCTTTGAAGACAAATCTCCCCCCACTCCCCCCCGAAGTTTAAACGGACCTGGATAGAGGTTGCTTCATGGATATGAAGAATTATGGCTAAAAGACCCTGTGGTATTTCATTTGCACCATAGTTTACCCCTATTGTTGGTGTCAAATGCACAAGAGAGATCCATCCACGCCACATTTTGTCTTAAGTTATTTGAAGATAGAATTTTCAAAATGATGCCATTCAAGGAATTGGAAAGACACTTTGCGGATGCCTGTTTGATATTCTGATAATATTTTAGCTTGGTCCGCCCAATATTCCAGGTCTTTAAGGACTGGTCTGGTGAAAATGTTCCTATCCACATCCGTCAATGCTATCGGTCTGTAGTTAGCAAGATTGGATCTCTCACCCTTTTAAAAAATTGGGATAATTAGTGCGTTTTTCCAAGAAGGGGGAATTTTACCCTAACTCAAGATGTTATTGAACAGGGCGAATAGAATGGAAGACCATAAACCAGCTGACTTTCGTAGGATGTCATTTTTCAAACCATTTGGCCCTGATGCTCTTGATTGACTAGAGCTACAAATGAGATCCTCAATCTGTTTTTTTTTCTCCATAGTTAATACCCACTTATGGCCTTTTTCCAATTGGTAAGTGATTGGATTAAAATCTTCCAAATTAATTAGAAAATATTTGGTCCAAACCAACTCACTAAGACAGTTAAACAGAGAGCTGGAGTTTATCAAAGAGGAACCATTTATTCCATTATAGCCTCCAGCATCCCTTTACCATCATGGTCTAGTCTCCCTGCCCTTTGAATTTGAGACCAATTTTGATGTTTATTTCAGAGAGATTTTATTTCCCTAAGCATCACCTCAAAGTCACCCCCTTCCCGTTTGAACGTTCGTATGGCTCGATTCAAGTTTCTTTTACGAGATGCAGTTTCTTGATCAAAACTATGTAGATGTTTTTCTGGTTTCCATCCTTTTTTTTCATAGGTTTGTCAATTTCCCAATGTGATTCCACAAATGAGCCTGGAAATGTTAGTAGATGGTTGAAATTAGTCTGTCCTATTCACTCGTATGTCTAGTTTGTTATTTAGCTCATCCTCCTGTTTCTTAAACCTCAGAACACGATTTACACTCAAATTTACTGCTAGTTGGCTATTATAAGAGTCCCTTACTTGAGGTAAAGTAATGACAATATGAGAACTAAGAGTATGTACGTAGCCAAGGCTTGCCCCTCAGCCCAGATACCCGAATCAGGAGTGACCTTAGAGGATGAGACAGACGCATTGGAATGTTTAATGGTTAAAAGGCCTTCCCAACCCCCTATCAGGTACCTGGTGAGAAGGCGGTCTCCTTGCTACCACGTGCCCACAGGATTACAACCCATGACACAAACCGTGAAAAAGGTAGTTTTAGCATGGAACAAAAACGGGGTAGAAGATTAAAACAAGCAATGAGACACACTTATATTCGCAATAGAGCTGGAACTAACTAGGCAAATGTCTGTTACATAAAAAGGGGAATGAAGAAGACAACGTATACCCCCTCCCGAGCGATTATAAGGACATAGAGCAGCAATCCAGGAGTGTAAGCTAGATTCAGACTCTCTCCTAAAGTTGCGTTGAAATTCCTATTTTGGATCATAAATGCCCCAACGAAGTCTATGGAAACTCACGTTTCCTATGAGAGAAGTGCCTGGGTTTGATACCGATCACCCCATACACAAGGTCCACATACCCTGGAACAGAATAAAGTTACTGTCTTTTACTAAAGATCACCCAGATATCATGCAAAAACTGAGCAGTGGAATACCCAGACTGACCGCGTCTTAAAGACAGGTCCGCTAACTCTTGGTGATATAGATCAACTGTTCTCATGTATACTGCCAGCAGACATATGGCGCCAACACAGAATGCAAGAAAGTTTAAATCCTGTCAAAGCGGGATGAACTGACTACAAGGAAGGCATGGTATCAAACAGTGAAGACAGACACAAGTGATCATAGTTCAAGGGTGTTTATTGAACTTCAATGGGTAGGTTGAATGCCTATCTAACAATACATATAAAGATGGGAACAAGCTACGACCATGAAATAATAAACAATGCAGTCCTAGTGGTGTCTCTGTCAAAATAAAAGTGCCTATACTTAAAAAACCTATTGCCAATCCTTACTTCCAAGAATAAATAGTGTGGGAAAATAATGTATGCAAAAGAAAAAAGTGTTCAAGAAATAATATGTCTGGATAGTTGAGCAGTTAGCTTCCCTTCCCCACGTTTTCAGCATAGGACAAAGTGGCACACTCTAGCTTCGCACACACTCTGGCTTCTCTAGCACGAGGATGCAGTTCAGAACATAGATATCCGGGCCTTCTGCACCAAAGTCTTTACAAATAAAAGTCTCTTATTTGTCAAGTGCATGGATTAACAAACAAATGCCAAAGTTCCTTTCTCATTCACCAGTTGTCAGGTTTACTGTTCATCACAGGTCTCCCTCAGTCGGGCTCGGATTCTCTTAAACACAAGTTCACAACAGGTCTCCCTCGCTCAGGCTCGGACCTTGTAATCTCACTTCCTTGCTTTCCACAAAAACGAAGACTGGATTTTGTTTAAACTGCTGCAGAACCGGTTTGATTCACACCTTTAAACTTTACTTCACTTTTGACATTTCTTGGCTGGATACCTCAAACAAGTGTTTGTGCAGGAAAGTGGGTACGGGGGAGGTAAAATTCCCAGGTATCCTGGTAGGATGGGGTGAAGGTGTTGCAGCGGGGGGGTGGTGGGCATATACCACGTTTCGCCATCAGGTGTGCCACTCCTACTCCCTGAAGACCCCTCACACAGGTGATCCTACCGCACTGGTCCACCCCCAGGAACTGGATCCAAAAGCGATGGTCATGTCCTGGCCACCTGGATGACAGATCCTTGGGGACTAGTCAGTGAGACACCCTCCAGATTCTCACATGACCTTGACAGCGAACGTAAGGGGGAAGACTGGGGAATTGTCTAAAGAAACAAGAGCTCTTCCAGCACTGCTGAGTGGTTCCCCGCAAGCAAATGAATTGGGATAAGCTGACCGCATGCAGGCAGGAAGAAGGGGAGTCAGTTGAAAAATATTTTGCACAAATGGAAGAAGCTTTTTCTCATTTAGAGGGATGGATATGTCTACCCCAGAAGGGCAACAGGCATTCTGTTCCCATTTTGCTGAATGGTTACCTCACTTAAAAAATGGCATTCAGACATGAGTCTACCTGGCCAACCAAAGTGCTGCTCAAATATGGATCATGGCTAGGTATTATGCAAATCGTCATGCTAAAAACAAGGGAGAAAAGTAAAAGCAAATGAGAGAGTTAAAGACCAGAGCATTAATGAAGCAGGGAAACATACACATGTCCTAATTTTTCCCTCCTGGCTAAACCATTGCTAGAACTAACCTCGAGCAACACTCCTATTCCTTTGCCGTGTACTGTTGCTCACCAGGAAAACTTTAACACACTAAAATCAGCACTTTCTAACTCTCCTGCTTTGGGAACCCTAGACTATATGAACCCTTTACCCTTGTGTATCAAAACCAAGGCTGTGCGCTGGCTGTACTAACGCAACCACAACGGGGTAAAAATAGACAATTTGCATATTTTTCCTCCACTTTGGATCCAGTAGCAAAGGCACCACCAAACAGTTTGCGAGGTTTTGCTGCTGCAGCATTTTTCCATGAAACAAGCAGATGCAGATGCCATACATCCTGGCACTCTTTCAGTCGCTCATGCAATAGACAGATTGATTAATAAAACCAAGACCCAACATCCAATGCCAGGTTCACTAGGTATGAATTGACATTATTTGCACCCCACATTATGATTCAGCGTTCTAATAACCTGAATCCAGTCACCCTGCTACCCCTCCCTTCTGATGGGTCTGTTGAAATGCACGATTGTGTACTAGTTGAAACCTGTAATATTTTTCAGCCTTCAGCCCAGGCAGCCAAAGGTATTGCCCTTACTAGAGCATGTGAACTCAGTGCAGGACTTACAGTAAACATTTACAGAGAGAGCCAGTATACTTTTGGCATAGCACTTAGTTTTGGTCACCTATGGGCCGAAAGAGGGTTCCTGACTTCAAATGGCACAAAGATACAACATGGTTTTTTGCTCTTGAAATTACTGAATGCCCCGCCATTACCAAAGAAATTTGCCATCATTAAATGCAGTGCACACAAAACAATTGTAGATGATACAGGAAAATGTAATTAGCACAACACAACAATGGCAACTCAATTCTTCTCATTTCCCATTGTGTGAACCAGCCCAACTGCTGGTGCTAATGACATTTTTTGCATATAATTTTTGACACTGTGAGGTGGCATGATTTTAAGATGTATATGACTATGTTATGTGTATACGTTTTTTAAACAAATGAGTGTATTGTGCTGAAGAGAGATTAATATATTAAAAATTATATTTTTTGGTAATATTGCCTTTGATGATTATTGAGAAAACATATTGCAGCCCATATTTGTTTAGTGGTTGCTACAAGAAATTGCTGTCTGAGCGTATATACTGCTTGATGTAGTTTGTTATATGTTCCTTCCTTTTGTTTAAATACATATTATTTATCCTCACTTAGTAGGAGGGAAAATCACCAGAGTGTGGGGGTTAACCCTGTAGAAAAACTATCTAGCAAATGGATAGAAGCATTCCCCTTCAAAAGACAAGCATTATGTACTGCTAAAGCAATCATAAAGGAGTATTTACCCCGATTTGGACTGCCTCACACTGTCTGGAGCGACAATGGTGTGCATTTTAATACCAAAATGGAATTCGTGCACTCAGGTGTTGGATTATATATATGTATAGGAATTAAATGAACATACATTTCCTGAGCGTGTTTCACGTTATAGTAGCCACACAGGGCCGCTTTCTCATAAAACATGAAATAGTCCAAGAAATGATAGCCTACGCGTGGGATCATGTTTTATGCAGCTGCACTTTCTCAAGACTTATGGTGTTTGAGGAAGTTGCCGGTGTATTATCAAAGTTGCAATTTTTTCCATTGGTCACACGAATTACATGGACCTTTATTTTATTTGTTAAAGTAATCAGGTGCTGGCCAATTTGACTGTATGCAGGTAGCCCTGCCAAGCAAGAGCCTCCTATTTTTTGTTTTCATATGAAACAATGATTCTTTTCAATGAAGGTTCCATCATAGCCGGCAGCATCAAAGGCTCAGCTCCTGGTACGGTCAGAAGTTCTGAGAGACAACATACACAAACTGGTCCACTGATAGACAGGCACTCTTTGTTGTGAAGATCCAAAAGGAGCCGAGTCTGCGGCTCAGTGGACCAGTGCATCCAGTACAGGAAATGCTCAGACATAGGTCAAGCAAGTCCATTCAGCCCTTCATCCTCCCAAGGTTGATCAAGCACGCACAGCAGATTTAGTTAAAACTAAACATCAGCATGAGATAATCCTGGGGGATGGATTTAACACAGGCGATACGCCACAAGAGGAACATACGCTGTGGATGTTTAACTGACAAAGCCTATAGGTGTGACTTTATATAACACTTTCATATGTCACTTTCAGCACCATTTGTCCAGTTACATCCATCATATGGCCAGGGATAGCCTTGTAGATTCGAATGCTTACATCATATGCAAGATGCAGTCTCCAATACAAAGATACAGCCATTATATGCCAGGTAAAGTCATATGTGCTCATCTACACTTAGCGTATGCCTTGATCAGTGCCTGCATTTGGAGAAAAAAAAAATCTCCCTGCACTTTCATGCTACAGACAGTGTTTTTAAATGATCTTTAAGTAACAAGATCTCCAAACAGAAAGTGTTAAATCTGCACAGGAAATATAAAATTCGATTGCACACAATCCCCAGCCCATTTCCAGGCCCACACATTCATAGGTATAGCCACATTTACATACATATTTAGCGAGGATTTGTAAAAAAAGCTCATGCAAACAATTCGTCACTTCAGAGACCAGAATGACACGAGGCATGATTATCATAATAAATGCACGAGGAGGACAGAAGAGGTGGGGATGTGGTGGGGGGCGATAAACTAGCCTAATAGCAACTTGAGATGGGATTGTGATCAGTAGGTGGGGCAAGACAGGCCTGTCTTTCCATTACACCATAGAATGGGCTGTGGAGAACCCAGGCGGGGGGTGAGGAAGATTTCAGTACGATTGCAGCCTTCACTGCAAATCTAGGACCTCAGAGGTATTGTTTTTGAAACCTTGGTATGACTGGGAGAGGGAATCTTGGGGATTGCGATGGCCGAGGCCTGGTAAATGGAGGGGTCTCTAAGGCTGTGCCACCAAAGGCCAGAATGCATGTTTCTTTATGCACTACAGTGAAATTCATGTAACCAGTGCATCTTCTTTAATTGTGCAGAGGGCCACTTCACAGTTATGCAGAAAGGCGTCACAGTAGACATGTATTCCCATGAGGGCACTCATAATTCTACTAGGAGTTAGGCAGAGAGCATTCTGTGGACTCCACATTCCACAACACATTGACAAATCGGGAGTATTTGAGGCTAGGGAGGTGAGCCTGCTCCGCAAGACCCTCCACCTAAGGATCTGGGAAAGTGGGACCTCACTGGGAGTGACTCTCCCTCAGGGGACAAGGACTCCCATTCCCAAAGGCAACTCCCTATGCAGGGCACTTTACCTGCATATATGGGACTGCCTTCCATCAAAAACACTGTCCTCCTTCTCTTTGGCTGTAGGCAATGCAGACTCCAACACGTCGTCTGAGGGGAAAAGGGAATGCTCCTTGTATGAAAGTGGTACAAGTAGACCAGAAGGGAGGAGAGGGAACAGTGTGCAGGGGAAACCCCCTGACGTCAGAACACTGGAGAGGCAGAGCAAAGATGAACCGTGGGAACTGCAAGAACGCCAAACAGTCACAAGAGGCCCGGCAAAGCAGACAACGACGAAGCCGTTATTAGGGCAGAGACAGAGGAACCATCTGACATTGTGGCGTGACAACGGAATTACCATGGTGGGCCAGGAGCCCATCTAACTAAGCCGATTCCTGGAAGACAGGGAATGTGGACCGTTGCCATCCTGTGAACGTGACCAGCTGCAGAGATGTTGGGACTTGCACTCGAGCAAAGCCCGGAAGGAAGAAGCAATAAAGCAAACCAACGTACACGAGGGAGCCCCATGAGGTCATGCATAGCAAACAAAGGTACAGGTGCGAACTGCAGAAGCGGCAGGCCACTGGCGCAAGACGAAATACAAAGAAGGGATTAACATTTAACCAGTATAATTTGATTTTTGAGGGACTATCTGAATACTTGAAGAATAAGAATGATTGTGAATCATAAAGGAAGTGGAAACAAGTATCCTGGGCGAGAGAGAGAAAGCCACAAGAGAACGTGGGATAACCACTTAATGAGAAGCTGTCGAAAATGTTATGAGCTGAGAGTACATAGTGAACCAAGCAAGGAGAGAGTAGATTTAAAAAGGCACCAAGAGTGGGGATCTCTGAACCCTGGCAACACAAGGGAACAGCATAAAACAAAAAGGAAGGTGAATAAGAAAGCATCTCAAAGAGAACAACGATACGTGTGATATTGTCAGGAACAGTTGGGAGGGGCTGCAAGAGCACATGAATAACATTTGAGAAAAGTATCAGAAGAAATTGCCATAAGAAACCGCTGTTCTAAAAGACATTTGCGTATTGAAGATTGGTGTTGAACAAGAAAACCCTGAAAGAAAGTCTAAAGACAAAAGGCCAAGGGGAGTCAGCTAGAAGAGAAACCTTCTTTTGGCCACTTTTTGTTGTTACTGTTGGTAGTAGGGTCATGTAGATTTAGGTTTGGGTTGGGGATATTTTGATTTTGGACTTTATTCCTCATTTAAATAAAAACACCAGAATGTCCACTATGTGTCCGACTCCTCCTTCCGACCCACCACAGCACACTAAGAAGACTCCTAAGACTATTTTCCATAACAATCTTGTTATATAGTACAGGGGCATCTAGACCCACAGTGTGTACCAAACAGTAGCACATTTAATCAAAAGACAATTCACACCCTGATGTGCTGAAACACAACAATCTCATGGCATAAACTTACATTAATTAATATTCCTACCTGATGGTAGGAATGACTCATTAAAACATCATATCCCTGCCCTTTCAAACCATTAACCCAAATACCAGCACTTGCAATGTCCAAGGAGCTGAAATGTGCCAAAATCTAACTTTCAAAAGGTCCCTCCCACAACCATTGACTTGTTCAGGCTTCTTTCACCAGCCAGTACCAGGGATCTGCAATCTTTAGCTATCTGTGTGTTTTGGACTACAACTCCCACCAGCCCTAGCCACCTTCATGAACTGGAGGGATCACAGGAGTTGTAGTCCGAAAGCCTCAGGTGAGTCACATTGCAGATCACTCCGGTACATGTATTTAGGATACCATCAATTACTTGATTTGCCCCATTAGAATAAGAGTTGGGCCCCCCTTGACATCAATGATACACAAGGATATAATAACTTCTCACCAATCTGTTATGGGTTGCCAGTATACAGAGTACATCCACCCCACCACATCTTAAACAATTTATTAATATTTTGAAGCGTCCATAGGCATAGAGCTGGTAAGTCAAAGTGACCTATGCATTATTGAGATCATATATTATGGACTGCTAAGTGTACAGCAAAAGTACAACCTTGTCCAAGAGAGAATTGGATGCAACCAGTAAGAGTTCTGTCTCCAGTACATGAGAGCACTTCAAATGGGCAAATACTGAAACCGGTTATGGCTACCTAGGTTGACAGTCGTTAAAGTTTGCCATGCCGTACTAACTAACCTAGTATCTTTGTGCCTCCTAATCCAAGTGGGATGGGCGGTGTCTGGAAAGTATTCCTCATAGCAGGGGGGAGTCCCAGATTGGTAAATAATGAAACACAATCTCACAAACGCAATGGTAGATTGGCATCCAGGTTTTGCATTACAGCTTCAGGATCCTGCCTTCAATGATGCAGAAATGCAATCTGAAGAAGAAATCCACCCAGCTCAGAGGGAAAGCTTGGCTCATTATATACCCTCATTAGAAATTAATTACCCAGTTTGTCACCCCTGCATATTTAGCAGCACACTCATGCTACCAACTAAAGTAGGTTAGTGCCCAACCTCCTTAGATTCTTTGTTGCGTCCCTTTTTGGGATTTTAGAGGCGCAGCTAAAGGCATTATTTCTAACTGTAGCCTGTGAGGAAAAAAAAACACTATGTTGCCATTTCCACAATGTTCAACCACCATACGACTGTCAGGGGTAAACTAGGTCAGGATAGTAACTCCTGTGAGAGACCTCCCCCTGCAAGACTTCTCAAAGTTCACGTGAAACACCATGCTCCACTACTTATTTACCCCACGTCCAAAATATCTGATGCACCATTTCATGAGGATACGTGAGGGATTTTTAATATTCCAAGCAGTACGTTCAGATTGGTTTAGATCTAGATCCCATTGGATGACTGAGATGAACCAACATTCCATTAACTCACCACGAGCCACCGGCAAGCAATAATTGACTCTTGGCAAGTAGGAAAGTGTGGGACTGTGGAGAACTAGCAATCATGCCAGGGGAGGAGGGAGGGACTGCTCTACCAGGCCAGTAGCTTGCAACGTGATATGTTTGCCCCTGTCTCGGATGAAGAACGTAAACCATGCCATGTGCATAGAAGAGCATTTTCGTTCAGGAAAATGAGGCACACGGTCATGTGGTTCTTTAGAAGCTAGGCAATTGGTACCATCACAATATCCAATAGTAAGGGAGGCCGGGGAAATAGAGTGGAGCGTAGCCCTGGATATCCGAATAAAAGGAAACTAGCTTATTATACAAGGAGGAAAGCAGCCTTGCATTCTCTGGAAACAAATGATTATAAATGGGAAAACAAATCAACTCCAATTCGACTAACCCAAAGTTGTTCCCAAAATCCCTGTGAAAGGATTTTCAAAATATCCAATGTTAGAATAGATTTGTAAATACCATGTTAATTGCTGAAAAAAGGGCCCTGTGCATGTTAAGAGTGTAACCGTTTGCAATAACGCCTTGTTCGTCCGTTTGGATGATTTTTATTTTTAAATCCTGTCAAACGATATTACTTTTGTGAAAATATTGGAGCCAGAGTTCAGGAGGGGAAATCGGGGAACAGCACACGGCTGGCAGAATAGTGGCCATTTACCTACTGTGGGTTTCTGACCAGATCGACAGTGGTGGCCTTTGGAGACGATAGAGAGGGTTACAAGGAGGCTGAACCACTGCCGCAATACAGGGTGGGGTGGTCGCCAGCCGAATGCCTCGTTCTGCCTTCACGCCTGTGCCACAGATTCCTTAATACAGGGAAATATACCAAACCACTACTAAAGCTGTGTGCTACAACCCCAGATATAGTGTTCCTGGCTGTTGGCAACCCAGGCTCCTTTTGAAGAGTTTGAGGTGTTGGGTGTTAGCGGTGGTTGAGAGTTGAACCAATCTTCAGCCAGACGTTATGAAAATGCGAGGTCCATCAGTAGGTAGGTATCCACCCCGGTTTCCTGCTCATGTGTATTCTTCAGACTAAGCAGTTGTGTTTAACACATTTAAGTGCAGGACTACAAATTCAGGAATGCAGAGATATCACTTTCTTGGCCGGATATTGGGACGATTTAGATGCTCGAGGAAATGTGTTCGAGCGACTGGGCTGGGATGTGTACTCCTTGCTAGGCCAAATTATGTTAGCCCAAAACAAAAACAAAAATGATAACTATTTTATATCTCCTGGTACTTTTTTCCTTGCACCTGCTAGAGTTTTGAAAGAGACTAAATTTTAATGCAGCTTCATAGTAGAGGTGAACATTTACGCTTGTTCGGAGTCTCTGGACACGAATAGACAATTTTCACCCAATTCATCTACTCCTGCGTCCCAGTCTTTCCTTTGTGTTTTAGCATATCTGACAAGACCCAGGTCAGGCAGGTGCAGTCCATCCAGTACAGTTCTTTCTCTGCAATCAAAACTACAAACTGTAAGTGAAACTCAAGACATGTATTGTCTATAGTAACTGTCATGGTTACTGACAAATAGATTTCACCCCTACATGTTAGGATTTACCTATAACAAATACTTTAATATATTGTATTCTATTGTGTGCGGTATGTCCCAAAATTAATTGGTCACCCATTTATGTTTATCTAAATGTATTATAAATTGTTAATGGACTTGCACCCCATGTGCATTATTACACCTTTTGCTCATTCTATAGTGCTTAACTGCATAATACGTCCCAAGATTCTGATGTCCCTATCTCACTCACCTAAAACTTTAAGGATGTCCTATCAGGATTCATTCGGCTGTGTTCGGCATCCCACGTGTTGTCTTTCACAGGTGCAATTTTGTTTTGCTCCTTTAAAAACATCAGGGTGACTTCACGCATGCATGGCACGTGACGTCACTTCCTCATTGGTAAACACAAAGAACGCATTACGGCTGTATTGTGGAATACTACAGTAGAGGCTCAGTTTCCCCCTTTTTCTGTCTGGATTTGATAACTCGGCTATTGACTAACATATAAATGTTCCTTGTCATGAAAATCATCATTTTGCAGAGCAGTTATTGTTTGATCTGGACAAATATTGCACGGATCGTGAACGATCGCAATTCATTACTGACCCAAGTTAGGAATCCGGGTGCTTAATTATCCTGCAAAACAGTCCTACAGCTCCTGATTATTAAATGTAAATAATACATAGACATGACAATAGGCAGTAGACCACATTATCCTCCTGTATCCTGCAATAGTTCAGGATTAACATGATTTACACTGGGTCTAGTGATTGAAAAGGGGAGTTTGAGACAGTGTATATAGTCCGGGAATTCGGATGAACAAGCCATGAAGAGCAAAGATCTTCAGTCCAGTTTGGGACCATTTAGAAGAAGATGATAGCGTTTAATATCCAGGCCAGATGGTCCTGGGCTGACTCTGAACTATTGGTCTACTGTATTGAAGGGTGGCTTTTAAGGCAATAACTCTCTGAGCTATATGACACTTACTACAGAGGTCACGCAGTGGATCTAGGTTTACCTTCAAAGAGAACCCTTCACATATTTAATTTCACATAGGCTCAAAAACGTAAAGAGAAGGGTTACTGAACTGTATATGCACAGCAAACGGGCATGCTTCTCTGCAACCTTACAACAAAGTGTGTGGAGTGTATGTCCTGCAAACACAAAACGACAACAAAGGCCGAAACCACAGACATGCATTAAAATTGTGCAGTTATACATAGAATGAAAGGTGCACACTCAAGTAGCTTGAAATAAGTACACACGCACACCTTTAAATTCGTGTATTTATGATAGACACACAAGTACTGACCGCAAGTAACACTCATGTGTAGTGAACCAATGCAGGCTGGCCATTGTTCATATGTACAGGGCCTACACAGCCATTCACAACCCCACACATGTACACACCCCACACATGTACAGGGGAACTAACTTGTACATATAAAGAAGGTGATTGGTGTGTGTGATTTTCTTCGATAAGATACTGGTCTTGATAATGGATAAAGTCAACTGTTTTAAAACACAGTTGCCTTTTGTTGAAATGTCATCTATGAAGCACTTGTTAGCACTTGGAGAAGCCAATCGAGAGTAGACATGTTAAAGAGGGTTGTTTGGAATATAATATATGTATATGTGGAGTGTTTAAAGTAAGAGTGAATGCCTTTGTGGACTTATGATAGTGAGATTCATATAGGCAGGTCATTTGGTTTCATTTGTGTTAATTTTTGGATTTACTCTAAATTGACTGTGGTGATCTCCACACGGAAAAGCTGGAGACCACCTTAGTTGAAGTTGCATTATCCTTCTTTTAAATGAATTTGAATTTTTGAATAGCACACAATCTGCTCTGTGTCCAGAATTGTGGGGTGGGATTGTATTAACGGGAGTGTACATTGGCAGGTCACATCTGCATGAGCCAATAAGTAAAAATGCTAAATATTCACACAGTCAACTCTGTGCGTGGCCAGTCCTATGAAGCACACAATGATACCATATGAAAAATGTATCCATGCTGTCTTTGCCAGTGCATGACAGTATCCACATGTACGAACACTTTTGTTGGAGCCCCCCCCAAATGGCAGTACAAATCTCCTGCTACACGAAGAAACAAGTTACTGATGCTGCACGAATGCTTGCCCAACCCCCGCACCACCATATAAGAATACTCATGTTGACTTTTCACTTAAAACCAGTAAAACACGCAATGCCCCCTAATAATGATTTACTTGCTCACTGCACAAGTGCCCCCATCCTCCCTATGTAAGAACACACATCAAATTGGCGTTGCCTCTTATGAGATGTCACGCCACAAAGAAAATGTCCAGTCTGCCTGCCCGATTACACTATACACCCCCCAACCCAAAGCCCTCCTTATTGTAAATCAAGTTGGCTTTGCCAGAAAATACCAGTGAAACATGTAACAAAACACCCATGTTCCAATGCCCTTTGCCTGGGTCCCATTTATGCACACACATGCATACCCATCCACCCACTATCCACTCACCCAGTTGTGGATGGTGAATTTTTTTTTATTGGAGGGGTGTAAACATTTCTAACATATACCATAGCGACAGAGCATAGCTAGGAAGCCTGAACCAACCAAAGGCTCTGGGAGGAGAGCAGAGTGGGGGGGTGGGAGGAGGATAGGTGCATTATACAGCACATCTCTGGAAAAAAAGCCAGACAAATTGTAATTGATTTTGTAGGGTAACCCCAGTCTAAAAATCCAACAGATGTAATTCACCAACAGTGCACAGGAGCATTTCCCTATGCGTTTTCATGATGCATTTTACCCAGTTCATTCTGCCTGTGCCCACACATGTCCGTGACCGCTGCACCAATGCACGCCAGCATTCTCTTATAAGAATATTCTCGTGTTGGTTTTGCACAGAATGCCAGTAATGATGATACTATAGGAAGACAGGTCTAGGCGGGCTCTGCTAGTATATGGCAGTAACACATCTACAAATAGCAGGCACAAAAAAAACAATGAAGGCTGAACAACTCATACCTGTTCTTGGACAACTTGAAATATGTGCTGCAATTTTGAAAGGTTCCAGTTTAAAAGTAAAATAATATGTGTGACTGCTGTTAAAAGAAACTCTGCACCAATATACATTGTTGCCACCTAGAAAAAAAATGTTTTCACTTTAAATTGCTACAACTGTACAGAAATAAAGATAAATGTACTGGTCACTTCGTGGTTGTGCCGTTTCCCATTGTTAGCTTGGAGGGGCAGAACAGTTGTGTAGTCTTCAACCCTCTTAGTTAAGCAACTGCATGCCAACTCCAGGGCCGGGAGGCTAGCTCAGGGGCAACATGCGTCTTGGAAGCAAGACAATGCATAGAGGTTCGAATCCCGGGCTTGCGCTTAGAAACCTTTGGGTATTAAACGCGTTATAAACAGTTAGCATAACATAAACCCATGTAGTGTTTAAACGATGTAAAATAAACATCCACCCAAACGTTCGAAAGGGGGGGGGGGGGTCAATTGCTCAACTAGAACTGTAATAAACCCAAAGGCTTACAATGAATACCGGAAGAAAGTATTACAAAAGAAACAAATCTTGTGCAGCTGTGCAAAAGCTAAATGAGAAATATAGTGGGACATTAAAAGCAGTCTTAGAGGTTTATATCTAGGGCAGATGTCCCCTTACACGCCCGTTGCAGACAATATAAAGCAGCAGCAATTATATTTGGGGTTTGTATAGCACAGGCCTAGCTAGGAGTTCTGGCACAGTAGAACGTGATGCGGGAGTGCACGGAGCTTAGGTGGCACCTAGGCATCGACACAGTAGAACGTGATGGGGGAATGCACGGAGCTTAGGTGGCACCTAGGCATCGACACAGTAAACGTGATGCGGGAATGCACGGAGCTTGGTGGCACCTAGGCATCGACACAGTAGAACGTGATGCGGGAGTGCACGGAGCTTGGTGGCACCTAGGCATCGACACAGTAGAACGTGATGCGGGAATGCACGGAGCTTGGTGGCACCTAGGCATCGACACAGTAGAACGTGATGCGGGAGTGCACGGATCTTAGGTGGCACCTAGGCATTGACACAGTAGAACGTGATGCGGGAGTGCACGGATCTTAGGTGGCACCTAGGGATCGACACAGTAGAACGTGATGCGGGAGTGCACGGAGCTTAGGTGGCACCTAGGCATCGAGACAGTAGAACGTGATGCGGGAGTGCACGGAGCTTGGTGGCACCTAGGCATTGACACAGTAGAACGTGATGCGGGAGTGCACGGAGCTTAGGTGGCACCTAGGCATTGAGACAGTAGAACGTGATGCAGGAATGCACGGATCTTAGGTGGCACCTAGGCATCGACACAGTAGAACGTGATGCGGGAGTGCACAGAGCTTAGGTGGCACCTAGGCATCGACACAGTAGAACGTGATGCGGAGCTTAGGTGGCACCTAGGCATCGACACAGTAGAACGTGATGCGGGAGTGCACAGAGCTTAGGTGGCACCTAGGCATCGACACAGTAGAACGTGATGCGGGAGTGCACAGAGCTTAGGTGGCACCTAGGCATCGACACAGTAGAACGTGATGCGGGAGTGCACGGAGATTAGGTGGCACCTAGGCATCGACACAGTAGAACGTGATGCAGGAATGCACGGAGCTTAGGTGGCACCTAGGCATTGACTGAAAGGCAAGGTAGAGCAATAGCGCTAGTGCCTTGGAGTTGCCCCTGGGTTGGCGTTCCAGTAGGCAGGAACCTAGCAAGAGAAGGCTGGCTTCCCTGGGTCCAAAGTGCGATAGAGCCCATTTCTTCATTTTTCCAGATTAAAATGTACTGACAATTCTTTATTTTGTCACAGTAGCAGCGATTAACCTTTGTCAAAATGGTTAGGCGGTTTTTGACTGATCTGAAATCGATTCTGAATTATGGGATTCTAAAATAATATTGGACTCTGCGAACATCTAGGTAAACCAGATACACACATATTGCAAGTGTGGGAATGCTTCGATCACCTTTGCTGTGACCAGCTGGACAAGCTCGTCCCTATCAGGAGGGGAAAGTGACGGAGGAAGAGACATTGGCCGCCTTTGATCCCCAAGGACGCGATGGTACTATGCTTCAGATAGCAGATAGCAGAGGTTACCTCCATGCGAGATGGGGCTGGAGGTAGGAAAGGGAGGAGGAGTTACAGGCTTCCCAGGGACAGAGCGAGAATCCTATCAGCATATCAACTCTTCGATCTTATGGAGTAAATGTGGCTGAACACATTAACTAGAGAGTATAAGTAAGCTACTACGCAAACATCCACTAGGACGTGGAAGATGCAAGGCCACAGCTCAACTGGATTCTCATGGGCTGGTTGGCCTGCATTGCAGGAACCCCCAAAAACCAGTGCCGCCAGCTGCTTGCATGGAGCTGCAGCCCCAAATGTATCTTGCACACCACGGGATAACAGGATTGCCTAAGAACCCACTTGAGCGCTCTGTGAGCCGTTTTACAGATGAAGTGATGCTGTCCGCCCCACCTGGTGTCACAAAGGGCCGCTGAACGAACTGTAAATATCTGCAGTGCATTTCACACATTCACAAGTGCCATGGTGGTGCCCAAGACTGTGTCCCCAAACAGCAGAACTGAACTGGCAAAGGACACTGCCCTGGCCCATAGAAGGAGAGAATTTCCTGAATGCAGACCCCTCTTAGGGCTAGTGTGAGCTTTTCTAATTGTGGAAGGAACTGATTGAAACATTTTGTGGACCCCTAGAACCGAGCCTGTGGCAGTGCTTTTTGATGAGCCTTCAAGTGAAAGACTGGTCGTTCTTTTCTCAGAAGCAGTGATTAAACATTACTCTCCACAAGAATCCATGCGAACTGTAACCCCATTGACTTTGCTGAAACTGTGGAGGCTCCCTTACAAGCGTTCGCTTTTTTATTGTGTTACATTTTCTTCCAATCTCTTTAAGGTAATTAGACAATAAAATGGATCATAACAGTTCAGACAGCAATATCTATTGCCAAGTGCTCCCTTTGCACCCCTCACGTCTTTTGTGAGCAAGTCTCGCCCTTCGCTCAAGTTACCAAAGGGAAGACAGGCACAGCCTTAATTCCACGGAATAACGCTCATAGGAAAGGCAATGTCATCACAGACTACGCGTCCTCTGTGGGAGGTTATCAGTCAAATTCTCATAGTAACAACCTACAGCTCAGCTCCACCTTCAACATCACTGCTGGATAATAGGGCAAAGATGTGTCAGGTGCTCTGAGTGATAGATTGAAGAGACTGCCACCCATCGCAGAGGTAAAAAATCGTTTTGATTTACTTGGGGGGAGTGCAGGGTGGACACCCACCAAAGGTAAACTGGACAGCAACACCAGAATATCAGCGGTGTGCTGGCCGATGTTCGTTTGAAGACTGTGACACAGCCCCCTGTGCAGCTCTGATGAAATCTAGTAGGGTAACCAAGGTGTTGGGGCGGTACAGGTGCCTCTATGAGCTAATGGTTGGTGGGCCGTCGGTTGGTAGGTAACGGGAGGATCCCATGGACACTGCCACTTAGTCTCCCTCACGGTGCATGGAACAGTCAAATCAGGCCATATAATGACAGTTTCTATTTTAAGGGAGACTGGTCCTAGACCTGCGAACCTGCGAACCTGAAATTACATGACATCAGTAATGCAAAGCTAACCCCATTGCAAAAGAGACATATTATATGTATTCCTGGGGTAGAGAATTGTGTTAAAGCTGTCAGGTTAAGAAAGCCATGTTTAGGAGAACTGAATTCCTTCCGCACTGGAATCAAACACCCATTAGAGTCACATTACATCTTCGTAGACAACAAATGTATGCTAAAAATTCCACAAAATCATCTTAACCACTGGGCAGTGGAAGAAGAACGAATTTCTCTGTTCCAAGCTGGCTTTTGAATTGCGATAGACCACCTGTACGTGTCCCAAGTAAAGAGCTTTGGAAGGCCTTTACAAGGTGGGTAAGCATTGCTTCAATGGACCATGGTAGCAGAGGCGAAGCAACCAGGGGTTTGCCAGTTGATATAGGAGTTGGTCAGCAATACATATTGGCCCACCGACTGTAATGCCTGAATGTAAAGTCACTTATATCAAGTATTAATGACTCGGAGGCGGATGCCAGTGGAAAGGAACTCCGTATGCAGCCCATTGACAATGCCATTTTAATATCCAAGACACCTTTGGGTTTGCAAAAACAGCTGACCCAATTTAACAAGTGTTTCACTAAAGGTTTAACTATTAACATCAGCAAGACTTAAGTGTCGGTGGTGTTCGTCCATAAGTAAATCGAGATCTACCATCTGCCTCTCACAGCAGAACCCTGATCACTTTGATAACCTAGGGGCTCAAATTTGGAGAGTCCAAAGTTGGTTCCCATTGATTGAAAAGAGTGTACTTACACTTTCCCGCCAACTGGCGGCGTGCTTGGGTCTTTTCTTTAACCATTTTGGGGGCAAGGTGATCAGACCGACAGTTGAGATACACAGAGCAAATGCACAAACTGCAGCCCTATATGGTGTGGAGTTGTGGGGGCAGGGTGATCTCACTCCATTGTATAATGCTGAAAGTTTGATATCCCACTCTTTTCTACACTTACAGAAGGGTACCCAGGTGGAGCTGTTAAAGCTCGGACTGGGAGCTGTGATATGAAATATTAAGGCCTTTTGAGGCCAGTGTTAAAAATTGGATAAAAGTATGAGTTCACACACCTGATCAATTATAAGAAAGCGCACATCGAATTTCATCGCATCCACGGGTCACTAGCTAGATGAGGCATGTTAAAAGTATGCCAGTATTGCTGGATATGCTAACGGGTGACCTGCAAAAAATCAGGATCTGTATTTTTGGCTACCAAAACATCAATTGTGATATACTGGGTCTTTAATTATTTCGCAAATTAGTTGTTTTATAGTTTAATAAATGTATATGAGATTGTAAGATATTGTCAGATATTTATGATAGGTGCATTTTATGGAATTTTTCAGAACATTGTCCTATGGCACTCAAGCTGCAAATTCTCTCAAACCCAAAAGGCACAATAAATGTTGTCATGCCACTCCTAGTGAGCACAGGTAGACATCCACTGCACAGCACCTTTTCCTACTGTCTCTGCATGGCGAGTCTGCCTTGCTGCGTTCGCTTCCCGGCAGAAAAAAGTCAAGAAGTATTAGCAGGGAAAGAGCCACATTTTAAAATGCTTTCATGTGGAACACCCACAGGGCACTAGTACCCGCTGACGAGCCTGGTTCCACCAAATAAAAATCCACAAGCAGCACAGGGCTGCACAGAGGGAGGGGAGTAAAATCCAAGATGGCGAATCAGTCTTTTAGACGCTTGGTCCAGCCTCAATGGGCACACAGGTGAATTAATTAGGAAGTCAATCACAGTGCCACCCAGAAGCGCTGAGCCTCACAGGAAGCCCTACCTATGTGATGGGGGTAGGGGAGGGGGGGTCAAAGAGCTACATTGCCTCAAAGGCCCAATCAGGCCAGGCAGTTTGTGTGTTTGGAGTAGGAGCTGGTGGCAGGATTTGGAGCAAGTTGGACAGCGAGGAGTAGGTAAAAAAAAAAGGGGGGGTGCAATATACTAGCAAGGTCTAGAAGGCACGAGAGGACATGCATGGCCCAAGGAATGGGGTAATGTTGACACCTCAAGGTGGGAGGAGGAATGAACAAGTGGCATGGCCTTGAGGAAGAGAAAGACAAGTGGTGAGTTCGATGTTGGCTCATTGAAGGGAGTTTAGAACTCTCTGCAGCTTGTGGCGGACACCCCGCAACAGGTTGCAGAGGGGGTTGTAGCCCATCCACGACCAGAGACAAGCAGGAAGAAGCCCATAGAGAGTACCATTGAGACAGAGTTTTAGGAACATACTGTTGGAAATGATCCATTCATAATGCCCGCTCGTGGACACAAACACCAAGAATGAGAAACCGGCATAGTGTTAATATGGCATTCAAAGGTTTAGTGATTCGAGAACAAGTGACAGCTTCGGCTTTGCTCGGACCTCTGAGGTTATTAAGGCAATAAACAACTTTTATACACTTGGTGTTACATTTCTTCATGACAGGCGTTAAATCACAAGCTACACACGAACACTGAGTCAGGGTCTCAGGTTACTTTTATGCAGCTTTTTTCTGGTTTATTTTCCCTCCTGGAGCCTGCTCCAAGAATAAAAACATACATGCAGAGCACATGATGACACGATTAGAGAACTAATGTTCACTCATTTTGCAACTTTGTTCACAATTTTCCACACTACCCCAAGCCCTTTCGAATATTACAAGGAAAACCAGACCCTTTTGGAACTATGGAAATGAGACACCATTTTGACCCAAGAAAAAAAAACACTTGTGGAGAAAATAAAATCAATTTTTATCCAGGATGTGTGTCTAGCCACTTTGTAAACCTCAATCTGCCACATGACAGGACCGGTTGTGGTCTGGTTCTCCCCATTGTTATTTCCATAGGAAGTGAGAGATGTGGTCTAGTCTGGAGTTAGAACGTGATGAGATCATTAGTGGGTGATGTCTGTGTAAGAGGCGATAATGCTGAGGTATGGAAAGTTACGGTGTGCACTGGGAGCTCTGTGAGTTACAGTTGGGGAGAGAGTGAAGTGCCTGGGTGGTGGGCACTGGTGGAGTTGCAGGGCTGCTCTCTACTTCTCAACCTATGGACTGTACCAGCAGCTAAGCAATAAAGAAGGCTTACCTGAATACTGTCTCCGCGTCATACATAAACCGTTATTGCCTTCCATAACAGGACCTGTTTGCTATCATTATGTCAGGCAGTCTGCAGCAGCCCCGCTACCAGTTTTTAAATGGCAGCAAGAATTTCTTCAACTCAAATTATTACCAGATCATATTTTAGTAATGGTTTTCTTTGGGCTGGGGTGGGAGGGAGAAAAGTCGTGAAGAGCAATGATGTTAGAATGAATTAAGATTACTTCTGATATTCCAGGATACAATGTGCTAGGAGAAGTTATTTGGGACCTGTTTAACTACTGTCTGCAAGTACTACTGGTTAACGTTCCGTCCTTCTAAAACACAAATTTGGTAAACAAACACATACCAGATATTTTGTTTTCTGCCTTTACAAAGTCTTGTTTTAAGGGGAATTGATTTTGCTAAACATTTTCTTGTGGGAGCGGGTGGGTCATGATGGGAGGGTCTTGGGATGTTGTCCCAAAATGTCTGGTGAAAGCGCATTAGTGTGCATTCAGGTAAAACATAATTCATGTGAACATTCCATCGGACACTCATTTCAGGCCACCCTCACTGGCCCAGGAGTAGGGCTGGGCGATGGATCGAGTTTTGGAGATATATTTTCAAAATCGATACAGGATGAGAACATTTCATTAACATCGAGATATATACGTAAATAAATAAATACAACAATTTATTTACATAGCCGTGTGGATTCTCGAAGAACCGTGTATTTGTACTTTATTCCGATCGATGTCTAAATAAAGGTGTTTTTCATATCTCACATGTAGTTGGCGGCTTACAACTGAGCATTTAACCCACATAAACCCGATCAGGAGACATATAGATCACATATCCCCATTCAGCCCAAGAATATCAAGCTATGACGTTCGGTCCATATCACCCAGGCCTACTCAGGAGCATCCCTAGAGGTCGCAGTAGCATATCCCTTGCTATCAAACAGGTTGCACCATGCACTGCTCACTCACCCCTAGTACCAAACTAAGTACCATTATAATTACTAAGCTGTATTTCTTTGAGTCATGCTGTGCTTTTTGTACATGGTTTGTCAATGTATTCTATTTTTATGTGCGCTTTCCTTGCCAGATCTGCTAACCGTTGGAGCCTGTCATGACCTCCCTACACCCAAGTGATTAATGTATCATACCACCGAGTCAGTGCCCATCTGCAGCAGCCCACGACAATTCCCCCATGTCCTTTACCAGACTATTTGCAGAAAAAGAGCCCATTAACAGCTCCATTTTATATGTAGAGTCCTGTCGTCTAAGGACCACTTTCATTCTATAGAGATGCCATCTCTTCTCGCAGTCAATATACAATACTTGCATCAGATAGTAACACAATGCCCAGAGAGGGACTGAAGATAGCTGTTCCAGACCTCTTTTCTGGCATCATCTGGGGATAGACACACTACCTGTGAATAAGACATCATTTTGCAGAGAGGTTTCTCCTTCAGTTTCTGCAGAGCCTTGTATTTTAGTGGGGCTGGGAAATGTGCCTGAAAGTGAGGCTGAGAGCATCCATACCAATCAAGCCAGGTGTCAGAGAGAAGGAGACATTCTTCAAAATGTCAAATCCCTTGCATCCTTTTCTTCAGAAGTAGACAACACTGCTGAGAATCTAGAATGAAGCCCATAAACTGCATGCATCACATAGGGTAGAGTATTGTGTGGGGTGAAATAACCCCTGGATGCGAGAAATAAAGAGGACATAGTCATTGTTGTGGGCATGCCCCTAAATACCAGGCCTGCACAGAAATGAGGTCTGACATAAGGCCTATGGAACCAAAGCAAAAAGGAGAGAAAGGGGGCTTAAAAACTTCCAGAATCTAAATATGCGAATTGCCCTTCATGAAGGAATGAAAACACACGAATGTGTGAACAAATCTAGGAGGTGAAAGACACATGGCAAGGATATTTTGACTAATCCATGAAGAGCTGTACTGATATTCCATGAAACCACAGTGCACAGCATCTTAAAGGAAACACCAGAATTGTGTGCCCCAGCAGTATGCCAAGGACAACTGAAACGGTGTGCCTTTTTCTCAAGAGCTTATTTAAAAGTAAAATGTGAGTTTAAAGGCAATTTGCACCTGTGTGCGTGAAAGTTCAGTTTCTTCAGTAATGAAACTGACCCCAGCATTCTTTTCCCCCCATTTGCTGTCCTGTAGACAGGCCTCTGTGTCATCATCAATCAGCACCATGACTATACAAGCCTAATGCAAGTAATAATATACTCTTAGAAGGGAAAGGCAGGGCCAACCAGATAAGATTGGGTCTGTTCTGCCGCACTGGTTACCTCCAGGTCACAATTCACATTAAAATGTGCATTAGCTTGGTCATTAGCTCTTGAAGGGCTGAGCTAATGTAAACACAGATCCCTCTACTGATGTCATGCCTGAACAGACCAGAAGTGAAACTTAAAAAAAGGTGGGAGGTCGGGGTAAATGAGTGGTGGAGCTGCCCATTGTTTAGAATGGGGAGAAATGCATTTTATTGTGTAAATTGGACAGTCTACATTGGAAAATAGTCATTCTAAGCTTGTATTAAAGGTGAAAGTTTACACATTGTCACCATATAGAAACGATGTTGGTGGGATGAACACAACTGAAGTTTTAAATGAAAATGTGATTTGGAAATCTCAGAGATGTAAAAATGTGTAAAAGCATGCCAGTAATCATTAATATGATGCCTGTAAAATGGCATTTTTTTCACTGATATGACTCCTGAGAAAATGAAGAAAAACTATCTGTGCACAGGAAGGCCGCACAGACACCTGACTAGTCTTATGTGTTGTTGCTGTAAAATGTGGTTTTCAAAAATATATTCATATATGTCAAAACGTGGAGATTAAAAAGGTACTTCTCATGTGGTGAGATTTTAAAGTCCCTGAAACAGACTAAGCTTCCTGTTGAGGTGTGTTGAGGTGAGATGAAGTACTCTCCTCCCCTAGTGTCCCAAAGCACTCCCACATTCCCTTGTCCTATCAGCATGCAGGGGGGTGGGGGAGGGTAGTGAGCATTAACCAATCCCTTCTGTTGTAATTATGACAAGTTGGTGATGTCATTCGCACTATAACTAAGTCAGCTGGCCTCAGATCTGGACTTTTCCCAGTAATTCCATGAGGTGACCGGCTGCAGAAATCTGGCATGAACATCCCAGCAGAGAGAGGCCTAACCTTGCAGTGGAGCCAGGAGACAGACACTGACTGGGACCCTTGGAGGAAGGAGAGGAGACCATTGACTGATCCCCATACGCACTCTGATGTCCAGTCCAGACCTTTCCTGTAGGTAGAATTACCCCAAGCCATAGATCGCTCTGTATCCTTACGCCCTGTATTCTTGCAGCACGACCTTAGATATTTCCCCATTGCAAAATCCCGTTTGCCTGTGCCCTGTATTCTTTCAGCATGGCCTTAGATATTTCCCCATTGCAAAATCATGTTGCCTGTGTAGATCCCTAGCCTATTTATCAAAGTAAATCAATGAATTCCCCCATTTAATTCATGGAATCTGTAATGTTGGCATTCAAAACCAAGAATCTTTTCCGAGTGTGTTGTGAGCCAGTATAGTCCTAAAGATTTGCCAAAAGAATTAACTTCAAATCCCTGTTTCCAAGTGTGTCCCACTGTAAAGTACAAAACAAAATTGTCTGTGTTCCCATTGTAAGGTAAAAACAAATTCCCATTTGCATTTTCTTCCCATGGCAATTGTGCTAAACCTTATAAAAACCGATTTTCCCATTCTGGTCTGACTATAATCCTAAAAGCCCTATTTGTTCCCGTCAGGTATAGAAAAATGAATTCCCCAATTATTTTCATTCTTCCCCATAGCAGTTGTGCTAAACCATTCAAACCAATTGATTTACCTTTGTGTTCTGAAAAACACATTTTCCCATTCTCTTTCTGTTTCCCATATTGTTGCTGAGAATCATATCCCGAATCCAATTTGTCCCTTGTGTGCCCACGCCATGCCACTGCCTTCCATCCAAAGGAGTCAAGCCTAGTGGATGTTTGAGGGGATAGGGGTGGGGGTTGGGGGGAAGGTTGCTGGGACCAGAGTATAATTCTGTTTGCATTCACTTTCCTGGTGTGCTTTGAACTGTTCTTTGCTTGTATTCTTGGATTGGATTGGATTGGGGGGTGGAGGGGTGACATAAAGGTAGCTATTGTAACTGCATAGTCTGGTGTCAGCTCTGTGGTGGTACTTTACTAAAAAGGATATTTTGTCTTTGTGTTGCCACAACATTGGTGGCTGCTATAATATGTTGCTTCTAATTTGCATATATATATACCTTATTAATACACACCTGCCTGGTTCCTAATCCATTTTGGCACGGGGTATTTGTTGAGGTTGTGTGCGAGACGGGTTGGAGGCCTTATCAAAAAGGACCTGAATGATAGAAATAAAAGTGTTTTTATTGTGTGTCACATTCATTGTAGGGGAAAGAGATCCCTGACTTGTTTGTGACCATATAATAAACTGCAACAATAGTTCAGAATGTATCACAAACCTCAAATCCTGAAGGAGGGATACAATCATCCCTGAGCTGCAATTGCGCCTTTTGCACATCAGGATGTCGCATACATAGATTATTATCCCAATCCCCCATAATCTGTGGTTTGCTATCACTGGGTCACTGAGTAAAATAGATTTCTGAAAAACCAAGGGGCTGAGGGTAGACCAAACGCGAGGAAGGAGAATTGCACCTGGCTGCCCTTCCAACAAAACTGTAGATAAACCATGAGTGGTTGGGACAACTGACCCCTTCTGTATGGGGTCCTGCAATGCCTGGTCTACCAACTCTTGCTTCCCTGGAAAATGCACTTTTACAAACGTATCCCAAATGCAGTTCAAGAATATCCTGATCCACTTCTGGACTGTGCCCTCTATTGGCACCTCTCTCTGTGGAAAGAAGCTCTCCCTTTGGACGAAAAGGATCCCGAATGAGTGCCTCTAACTCTAAACGGGGAGACAGCAAAGGACACGGGAGAGACGGCTAAAGGAGTGGGCCTTGCCACTTCTAGCAACGTGAGTGGGGTGGGGGGGGGAAGAGCAAACACCTTTGTTATACAGGTTTGAGTCTTGTCGGGAGTTGTAAATGTGCACACAAGAACAGAGTCACCCCGAACAAGCATGCTTGTGCCTTTGACCCTGCCTCAAAAGGGGCTCCACGTCCAATAACCTGGGATCCATGCACAATAGAAATGCTTTTCTACCCTCTGCTGATGATGCTGTATTAGCATTGCAGAGCAGGAAAACGTCTTTGAACCCACCCCAGAGAACTGCTGCATGCGGTGCAGAACCATTCACTGTACTGTCTTCCAGAAAATCAGAAATCTGAGTAATGGATCTCAGAATATCCAACAACCTATCCTGGCATGACCTCAGTGCCTGGTCTAAAACCTTCTTAGTGACTTTCCGTTAAGTGCTACCATGGACTGGTCTCATGTGTTTAGGCGACTGTCGAAAACATTGGTCTAGGACACTCAGAACCTATTCCATTCCGTTCCTCTTTCCCCATGGTTTTTCTAATGCACTGCCTCATGAAAGCCCCCAATTCATCCGATCGGCACTACTCTGCTGAGCATGGATGTTGGACAAAGATGGGCTTTTCCAACACATCCTTGAACCCAGACCTCATAGTAGCCCCTATATCCATTCTCTTCTTCCTCTTTGAACGAGTCCCCCAAAGGGGAAGCAGATTAATCAGATAACCGAGAGAAGCTAACCCTGCTCCCATCAAATAGCCGAGAGAAGCTAACCCTGCTCCCATCAAGATGACCTCTCTTTCACTGAGAGGGAATGTGACGGATGTGGAAACCTTAAGAGGAGAAATCACTCCTGCTGCACATTCCCAATACCCGGTTTTCACTGAATGCTTAGGATTCCGGGGTAGCTTGACCTCTGGCTGTTTCAAAGGGCCCAGGGCTATTGGGTGAGCCTGAAATTGTATCATTAAGGTATTCAAAACCTGTAACTGAAGTAATGGGACCAGTATGCATTATTCACAGACCCCTAGATCACCATATTTATTGAAGCCGGAATTTAAGCTTCCTTACCAGTGGAAGCCAGCTGCAGCTGTTTTAATGGGACCCCATATTAAGCAGAGGAAGTAGACTCTTGCACATTAGAAAGAATACTTTCCTTGGGAACAGCAGCACCTTGTTAGGTTCTCCCATTCCCTTTACAGGTCGCCATTACAACAACAATCTTACTTTACTTTGAAAATGCTGTATCTATAAATACTGTAACTTCCACTTGAAGGAAAACCCAGCCCCTGGAAGAAGCCCTACACCTTCCCTGAGCTGTCACAGTAAACATGCTGCTGTGCTCAGGAGTCAAGGGTCGAGCAAGCTGTAAGTGGAAGGAAAAAGGGGGTAGCCACATGAGGCGGAGGGAGGGTGAGAGGAGTGCGGTGCCTACCAGGTAACAGAGCCAAGCAGGCTCCAAATACAGGAAGGACAAGAAACTTCAGCGCTCTGCTTTACCCTTCCCTGCATCTTCAATTATTATATTCAGGAACGTCCATGTGCTGATGCTATTTGACAGACATCTAGGGTCTCCACGCCCTTTCTTATTGGTGGGGCTCCTGTGACCAGCTGGGGCCGTTTACAGACAATGAAGGCGTGTCCTGTGCTGAATATTACTTTTTTAAAACTCTTTAGGATCGCCACAATTGTCGTGCTCCAAGTCAGTGCTACTTTTGTTAAGCAAAAAGACAAGAAACTCCCCATTCCCTAAACAAAACCAGGAAAAAAAAATATTAAAACCAAAAAAAGTAAAAAAAACACACCTCAAAACACCACCATCTCTCTCTCCCCCAGGAAGAAAATTTCTTTTATAAATGTTGCAGTGCTTAAAAATAAGGACTTCCAGTTGTGCAGAGCCATAAGTACCCTTACACATGGTGGTGGTATTTTTATTTTCATGGTAGGCATCTGGCAGTCCCTGTGGCAAATCCAAGAGCTACTTTATCTTCCATTGTATTGTTAGATCTGAGAGAGAAGGCAGGACAAGTGTTCCTTTCATAAAGTTTCAGGTCCATTTATGACAAATCAATGGTCGGCCTTGGGGAGAATATTTAGTGGCCTTTTTGTGAACCCCAGTCTAGGGATATTGTTGCACCTCAGCACTGCATGAGGCATTGTGAGTTTACATGAAGATTATCAGACTTGACCTTTTATGCTATTTTCGAAGGAAACAGAGGGCAACCGAGGAAGCCTCTTGAAATGTGTAAATTAATTTAGACGAATATTTACGTTTAAGGTTGAAATGAATAGAAGAAAAAAAATTATTGGAAAAATAGGCTACGAAAAATAGCTTCCTGAACAGAGCACTCTCGGACCCGTAACGCTCGTTAACTTGCAATACCAGTAAAACAAGAACGGGACTCGCCTTGCAACTAACTTTTGACATTCCAAACAAGCACGCCCGGACAGATTGCCATAAAAGGGTTTACAAAACAATGTTGCCATTAAAAAAAAAAGTCCTTGCTTTAAGACAATAGTGCCGCAACACAAATGCACACGCGTGTAGGCCCACCGTGCGGAGTAGTGTGGCAATTTACAGGCCCAAAGACTGAGCAATCCTTTCAATAGCGCCAGGATTGGCTGCACCGTTAAAGGCCCGGGCCAACCAAAGAGATCGTATGGTGGAAGCCATGCTGATTAACATTGTGTGCATTCTCCGTGTGGGGTGCAAAGAAGACATCTCACCGGATTTGCTGCATGTGTGTGGTTAAAGACACAGTAAACGAGGCGATGCCACATGGAAATGGTGTGTCCCCTTCCTCCGTAACTAGTGAGGCCCGACCAACCACTGGTGCGATCCATTAGGCTCTACGTGGGTGAAGACCACTCTGCAGTGATGTCCGTTTGCTAATGTACTTGCCTGCCTATAACACGCGAGGCTGGGCGGGAAGGATAACTCAGGGGCAACGCATTTATCTTGGAGCAAGACAGCGCAGAGAAACACAAGTTCGAATCCTCTTCCTGTGCTTAGAAAGTGGTCTCCATAATTAAGCGCATTATTAACTGTTTGGCCCCAAGTCTCAATGATATTAATACGGTTTCAGATCAGAGACAGATTTCATTTTATGAGATCCGAGCACATGTCTTTGAAAATACTCCACACACACAAAAAAGGGGCGGGGAGTGGCGGGAGAACCAACTATAACCGATAGAGAGAATTACAACTAGAATTTGGTTTATATAGGAAACACAGTGAAATATTCACAAACTGCACATCCTGTGGTACTCCGGCTTTAAAGTGGGGGGTCAGCCCAAACTGTGCGCATACAAATCTAATAATTATCCCACAGTCCCACTAGTAGTTAAACGTCACAGTGATGTAAATTCAAAACTTGGAGGGGTGGAGGGGATAACCTTATGCTGCTTGATCGCCAGCTCTGCCCTCGCAGTGTCATTTCCCACTGATTTGGAAAGGGGGAGTGGTGTCTGTGAGCTTCCTAGCTTTCAAGCAATAAAAGAAGCGCTGGCCCCGTTAAGTGAAGTGCCTTGGACAAGGTGAGCACGTCACAGCTTGGGTGGCCAGTCCCCTGACGCTTGAACATCACTGCCCAGGCGTGGGCTTTTCACAGACCGCACGCTCGAGTGCCCCATTATGCCCCATTACAGAATAAAATTCCCAGAATGCAGCCTTTCCATAAATGTTAGCTCGCGAAATGAATACCGTGCCTAAGAAGTCTTAAAACGATGTTCAGGACATCCAACATATCCCAAATATAAATCATCAACTGTACAGTACCCACATGGAAACCGCGCACATTCTAAAAAGTAAAATGTCAATAAACAGGCAGCGAGCGTGCACCCTGTACAGAACGGTTAGAGGGCAGTGCAAGGTCTGGAAGTTTCCCCCTCGCCCTCCTGAAACCGGCAGCAGCTGTAGCTCATAAAACACACCGTTTCCTTCAGCCAGAATGACCCCTCCCCTGGCAGGAAACGCCTGCCCCCGGAAACATGAATCATAAACAGAGGTAGCAGAAGAAATAGCGCCATTTCCCCTAGACGAGTCGCGTGAAACTCACCCAAGTCAGTCAGCAGCAGGCGCCATGCTGCTGCGCGAGGAGCACGGGCGGTGTGTGTAGAGCAGAGGGGAGGCAGACCCTGAAGGTGCGTGCGCTGTGCACACACTGGGGATGTGTGTGCAAAGTTTACTCACCTTTCTCGATCTCAGGTTACGTGCTGGAAATAAACGTGGAGCCGGAATGAAGAGTATGCCAGTGGCGGGTGGAGTGGCAGCATGTGACCCAGGCTGTGCCTCCGCTCCAGGCGGCCCCTCCCTCCTGCACCACCACCCTCCCAACTAAACCCAGCAGATAAAAGAGGGAGGCGTGTTGCTTATCTCGGAGCAGCAACCGGTGGGCCGTTTTGGTGCCCACCCAGCAGCCCTGCGAATGCTGGATGTTACTTCTGGAACTTTACCCAGCCCCTGGCTCTCGCCCTACCTGCTCGCTGCAGCGAATGTTCATTTAAAACCTCATTCTCCTGTTCTAGTGCACTGTTTCCTTTGCTTCGGATCCATGAGTGATTGACGCCTGACAGGTGTTTCAACACGTTAATTCCCTTTTTGGAAAACTAGATATATGTAGTGCAGTATACACAATGCAGCAAGCTCGCATGCTCTGTCTTTTCTCTGGAAATAAAGGGTGGGCCCTTGGGAGAGACTATATTTGTGTATCTCATCTTTAAACATAGCCAGAGGCACAACGTATTCAGTAATGTTGGCGGGTTGGGCGCCTGTGGTTTCCTCACAAGCATTGGCGAGTTCCTGACTAAAAGGCTAAAAAGGCTCACGGTATCTACCTGGCAGCAAACAAATGATTGTGTACTTTTAAGTTGAGGGATAAAGACATGCAGGGGTCAGCTGGCAACTTTAGGCCAGGGACGAAGGTACAATTTAGTTTCCCCTGACGCAGCAGCCCCAACCCCAACACACCATTCAAAAAAACGAAAGAAAATGTTCCAAGTTGGCCATGTGGGCAAGCTAGGATTGTACCTGGGTACCCCCTGGTTTCAAATCCAATGCATAAAAAGACAACACAAGTATACTCAATAAGAACCTTTCCAAACCTGCTACGCCTACATGTTCTCAAATAAGTATATACTACTTGACAGCCTGCAATATAAAAATTAAAAATAAAAAGACTGAAAATATTTGTCTTATTACAGGCTAGTCGTGCTATCACAACTGACCTGCAATAAGAAAATGACATCACAATTCTATGGCAAGACAGGAGGCTCCTATTATGCATTAGCTTTCTTTACTCTGACATACACAGCAGCAAAGAAATAAAACATTTTATAAAACTTTTCTGAACATTTTTGTAACACAACTTCAACAAAACACATTTATAAATGTCCCATTCCAAAATGGCGGACAGGTCATGCCCGCTGGTAGCCAATGGGCATGCAGCCAAGTCCATTATTGTCCCTTTCTCCAATAACAAATCCTCTCTTTCTTTGCTGCTGACTAACACAGCTAAGTTACTCCTCTAGTTTGTGCCTTACTGCGCAGTGTATAGAGAATAGAGTGTTATTTAGAGTTACTTCATTTCATATTTGTAGAAGTTTAAGTGTTTTATACGTTGCCGGTTGAAATTGTCATTTCATTTGGTGCTTTTGAAGGGCGTTTGTTAGAACGCTGACCTCAGGTCAAGCGTGTTACATTGTACCGCCGCTCCGTGTGGAGCGAACGCTTTCAAATTGTTTCTCTTAATTGCTTCACTTAATTGTCTATTCATTGCTAGGCGTTTGCGCCGTCTACTTTGCAACATTTGTTCGTCGCTTGCAAGCAGCGATGCGTGCAGGGAATTCCCTCATGAGAGGGTTTCTGTTTCTGTAGCCGGGCCTTCCAAAGCGTTCGTGCTCTTTTCAGCAGCTGGGCCGTTGACGCGTGCGATTTGTTTAAAGAAGCTTAGCTTCTTGCCGGCACGCGTCAAGGCAATTGGGGTTTACTGCCTTGTTTCCACACGCATCGCGTGTTTCTCTCAATACGCTGCTCGCGTATGAGGAGAGGCACTTAGGCTAGGCCTGCCTGTTGTGCCGTGCTTTGTGTAAAGGTGCAGGAGCTTCCCAACATTTTTATAGCACCAATAAAGGAGTGGTTTATAAAATTTTATGATATTTTATTTCTGTCTATTTCCCTTTGTGTGATTTTAAGCGCTCCTTTTGCACAGCCTGCTCGGCTGTTTCTACTCCTTTCACCCTGCTCGGGTGTGTATTAAGCATGCTCGGCTGTCACCAGTTTCCACACCCAGTTGGGGGTGTATGCAGTTTATTGTTTAAGCCTGCTCAGCTATTTTGGGGTGCTTTCGCACACAGCCTGCTCAGCTTTCTGGATTGGAAGTTTTTCACACTTCTGTGGTGACCTATGATGGATAAGTCTGGCATGGGTAATAATATGGTCCCTACATTAGCTGATGCCAGTGCTCAAGTATGGCCTTCTAAGAAAACAGATAATGGGGGGGACCATGCGAATCAACAGCCTTCAGTGGCACTAGCTATCCAGTCATCCATTGATTCAGCATTGTCTGGCCTTAATAACACGCTGGCTTCAGCTTTTGACAGGCTAATTAACCGCATAGCGGATTTTCACCCTCCTCAAGGTGCTGGTCCCTCTGTAGAGCCCCAAGCCCCAAAAAAGTGTTCTAGAAAAACGAAGCATATTTCAGGACAACTCAGTCCACGCCCAGTCACTTCCCCTGAGTCTTCCCCTGGTAGAGCCCAAAAGCGCAAGCGGGATGAGTCTCGGCCCCTTTCCTCAACCCCTTGGCCTTCTTATGCGCAGCTCCCGGCACAGGTATCCCCTATACCTATTTCTTCCTCTGAGTCTTCTGAGGACTCAGATTCGCCCCCTAAGAGGCGTAAGAGGAAAGTTGCTCCTGTCCCCACGCAGGAAGGTCCTGTGCTGGACATTAATGGGGTCCCCTTTTTTGATCCTGCCCTCATTTTGCACCCCAGATCAGCATAGTGGCAACCCTCTCAGGAGATTGCCTCTTTCCTAGAGTATTGGGTCAGGTGTCCGCTGCCAAAAGGGGACAGGAGCAAGTTAAGATCTGAATGCCCTAGGCCAGTCCTGCAAGACAAGGTGGCGTGTACTCCTGATATTGATCAACCCATGGCAGTTTTCTTGACTCAGAAGGGCAAAGACCCCAGGAAGGGGGTGGACAAGGCCTGGCACAGCTGTCAGGACAAGCTCTTAGATGTTTTGGGCCCTGTAACTCAGATTTTTGAGATGGCAGAGGAGGCAGCGGCTTCCATTTCTCCTGTGGATGTTAAGGGTTGGATACAGAGAACTGTCTGCCTGCTCGGCAATGCCAATGCGGCTATATCAAAAGAAAGGCGCACGTCTCTGCTAATGAGACTGGATTCAAAGCTGGCAGATATGTCTGAGAGGGAATCGGGCCCTTCAGCTCAGGGGAATTTATTTGGTGAGAGTTTTCTCAAAGATCTGTCTGCGTATGTCCATACGTTTATGGTCTTGGATAAGGCCCAGGCCAACATAAAGAAAGTTTTCACGCAAAAGGTTTTCCCCAGGACCGGAAGAGGTAGAGCCCGCTCTTCCGGCCGCTTCTCCCAGGGCCATTTCGGTCCCCGTCAGTTTGCCTCACGTGGCGCCCAGAATTCATCCTCTGCTCGAGGTTCATACACCCAATTCTTCCCTCAACACAATACGGGTTGGAGAGGACGTGGCGGGAGACGTACCAGGAGGTCCAGAGGAGCATCAGGTATTTTCTCAAGTGTTAAAAGTTTTTTCCCCACAAAGGTCTAGAGGGCAGGCTGGCCAGGTTTCTCCCACAGTGGAAATCCCTCACATGAGACCCCTGGGTGTTGCAGACAGTCCAAGGTTATCACATAGAGCTTTATTCCCCTCCTTGCCAGTTATCAATTCCCACCCCTTTGGTTCTGGACAGGGTAAAGCAGCCACTAATAGATGTGGAGGTCAAGGACCTCATCTCCAAGGGAGCGGTGGTACCAGCCTCTTACAAGGCATCTCAGTTTCTGAGTACCATATTTCTAGTCCCAAAACCGGATCAGGGGTTCCGCCCAGTGATAAATTTACAAGCCCTCAATTCCTTTGTGGTTTACCACCACTTCAAGATGGAAGGAATTCACCTTCTCAGGGACACCCTCCTTCCGGCAGATTGGATGGTCAAGCTGGACCTCAAGGATGCTTACTTAGTGGTTCCCATGTTCCCTCCACACCAGGAGTTCCTCCATTTTCAGTGGGGGGGTCGGGTTTGGCAATTTGCATCCCTCCCGTTCGGCCTGTCTTCGGCCCCATGGTGCTTCACCAAGTTGATGAGGCCTGTGATGGCTCTCCTCAGGTCCAAAGGGATCAGAATAATTATATATCTAGATGACATGCTCCTGTTAGCCCAGAACTCTCAGATTTTGCTCTCTCATCTGGAGTTTACGGTAACTCTTCTTCAGAGCCTGGGGTTTGTGATAAATGCCAAAAAATCCATATTGAAGCCTACGCAATGTATCCAGTTTCTAGGCTTCGATATAGATTCAAAAGATTGCATCCTTCTCCTCCCAGACAGCAGGCTATCCAAGATAAAGAAGGAGATCCGGGGTATCCTCAAGAGGGACAAAATCTCTCTCGGGTTGTTAGCCGGAATAGTGGGGATGTTGTCTGCGTCCATCCAAGCTTTTTTCCCAGCCCCTCTTCATTACAGAGCGTTGCAGCGTCTGAAGGCTTGCCATCTGCGCAGATGTCTCTCTTACTCTCAGATGGTGGAGTTGTCCCCGGAAGCCAGGTTGGAACTCCTTTGGTGGCTCAAGCACATGGAGGCCTGGAATGGGAAAGCAATTTTTGGTCCCTCCCCGGATGTAGTTCTGGAGTCCGATGCCAGCAGAGCAGGTTGGGGAGCCAGACTGGGTCAGGTCTCCACGGGGGGAAAATGGTCAGAGGAAGAGGGGGAACTCCATATCAATTGTCTGGAATTGTTAGCGGGATCTTTTGCAGTCTGCAGCTTCCACAAGGATCATGGGAATTGTTGTGTGCTCCTACGCATGGACAATGTCTCAGCAGTGAGATATGTCAATCATCTGGGAGGAACCAGGTCCAAGGTCCTAGTGCATCTGGCAAAGTAGTTTTGGCATTTCTGTCTGGACTGCAATATTGTGTTAAGGGCAGAGTACCTTCCGGGCATCAGCAACGAGGTAGCGGATTGGAACTCCAGACACCTCCAAGACAAGAGCGACTGGATGTTAGACAGGGACCTCTTTGCCAAGATAGAATCCCTTTGGGGTCCGTTTACAGTAGATCTGTTTGCCTCGAGGCTAAATTGTCAGGTGCCCAGGTTCTTCAGTTGGAGACCAGATCCTGGCGCTCTAGCTACCGATGCATTCTACAGGATTGGTCAGGTCAGAGGCTGTACGCCTTCGCTCCCTTTGCAATGATAGCCAGAGTATTGGTTCAAGTACGCAGGCAAGAGGTCATGTTAGTGATTCTAACCCCCTTTTGGCCTTCCCAGATATGGTTTCCGGATCTCCTAGAGCTCTCAGTAGACATTCCTCGTCTTCTTCCCTTTCATCCTCAGTTACTAACGAACCCCGGAAGGTTTCCTCATGAGTTGGTCCTTCAGGGGCACCTCTCCCTTATGGCGTGGAAGATTTCAGCGCTTCCTGGTGCTTCCGAGGCCTTTCGCAGGACTCTGTCAGTCATCAGAGACTCTTGGGCCCCCTCTACCAAGTTGGCATACTTTTCAGCGTGGAACCGCTGGACTAGCTGGTGTGTGGTTAGGCACCTCAATCCCATTTCTGCCCCTCCGGTAGAGGTGGTTAATTTCTTAGTAGGTTTATTTAAAGAAGGCAAAGCTTACAGAACCATTAATGGCTTCCGGGTCTGCTATCTCAGCAGGTCACCTGTTGGTTAAAGGGAAACCAGTGGGTAGACACTTCTTGGTACGTAGAGCTCTCAAGTCTATTCGTATTAAAATCCCTCCAAAGCCTAAATATTCAGTTCTTTGGGATGTTAATTTAGTATTGGATCTCTTTGGAGCCTGGCCCCCTAATGAAGATCTGTCTTTGCAACAACTTTTTTCCAAGTTAGCAATGCTGTTGTGCCTGGTGTCTATTAAAAGAGTGTCCAATATCAGAGCTTTAGATGCGGATAACAAAATGTTTACCCCTCAGGGAGTTACCTTTTTTGTTTCACGAAGAACAAAGTGTATGACTTCCTCAATATCTTATCCTGCGTTCCCTGAAAACAATAAATTGTGTTATAGCATGTTTAAAATGTTTTGAGTTAAAAACTGAAAATCTGCGCCCTCCTAATACCTTTCAGCTGTTGATTTCCTGTAGGAAACCCCATAAACCGGTATCCTCTTCCACTTTAGCCAGATGGGTTAAATGGGTTATGCGGGAGGCGGGAGTTGACACTTCCTCTTTTGGTCCCCATTCTGTTAGGGGTGCTATGGCCTCTAAGGCTGCCTTTTTGGGCGGCAGCCTAGAACAGATCCTTAAAGCAGCTGATTGGTCAAGAGCGTCAACTTTCAAAATGTTTTATCATAAACGCATTGCTCAAGCAGCAGTTAATGTTCTGCAAGGGCTTTGAACTTGCATAATAGGAGCCTCCTGTCTTGCCATAGAATACCTAATCCCCCACACTAGCGTGAGATGGGGGTTTAGATTCTATCAAAGACAAGGAGGCGATTTTATTATCCCACCGACCCACCCTATTTGTGTTCTGGTTGTTTCAGATTTCGGGTGAGAGGTCCTGCTTTAAGGAGATCGGTTCTGGTTCTATTGAGAAAGTTCAAGTTCGCCTGGTGCATGGAATCATCGTTCATGGAATTGTGTAACGGATGGCTGCAGTAAAATATCTTAAAGGACAGCATCAGAAAGAGGATTTGTTATTGGAGAAAGGGACATTTATGGACTTGGCTGCATGCCCATTGGCTACCAGGCGGGCATGACCTGTCCGCCATTTTGGATTGGGACATTTATAAATGTGTTTTGTTGAAGTTGTGTTAAAGATTTTCAGAAAAGTTTTATGACATTTTCTATTTCTTTGCTGCTGTGTATGTCAGAGTAAAGAAAGCTAATGCATAATATTCGCCTCCTTATCTTTAGTAGAATCTAAACCCCCATCTCACGCTAGTGTGTGGGATTAGGTATTGCGCTGTAATCCGTTATTATGCTTCAGTTGTGACATCACAATGCCTGGTGCTTGAGCCAGCACAGAACAGTACTCCAGCTCTCTCTGCTGGATTTAAGGCCGTGACAAGCTTTTCAATTTCTGTGCCTGTAAAATAGTTTTCTGCGACACTTTCAAGAAAGTAATTGACCAAAACTGTTTATGGTAGAATGTTTAATTCGTGCAGTGCTGGAGTTTAGTTTATTTGCGCAAGAATGTGAAGGTTTTTACTTATTTTAAAGCACAAAATTGAACTTTTTCAATCCACTTTAATAAAACTGATCAAACGGTTTTTCTACAACACATTACAGGCTTTATGTTGGCTTTTAAAAAAAATCCAAACACATGCTACATAATTGTATGGAACAGAAAACAGAAGTTCTCTTACATTAGATTAAGCAAGAGGCCAGCTAGTAAAGTAGGTGACAGTGTGGCCACGTATTAATGAATAAAATACCAAAACTTTACGCAAAAAGGCTATTTGCAAGTCACCTCATAGTTTCATGTTATTATAAAGGAACTTGTTCTATTTGGTCACGGAACACCTCAGTGCCTTGCATATCCTTATAGCATAAGGTTGGGTGGTTGATGAGTATCAAGTTCTGTGGGAAACCTGACGGTTGAATTGCTAATAACGTTGGACTTGCATGACGGATTTGGCTGAAGCTTTGCAAACAAAATTGTACTTGCAGCCCGCCCTAGAATGGACATTTTGGGGAACATGTGTTAAAAAAATAAAACGGGTTATTAAGAAAACAAAAAACTACCACCACAGTTTTGGCCTAGTCCCCATTCATTTTCTCATAGAAGAAAAAGTAAAATTTTGCTCGAGCGCTCAGCGAAAACCACTGGACGGAATTGGAACAGGTACAAAACAACTTGGGCACGACGCATTGACTCGATTTCCGGGCAGGGGAAGGGTATGGGGTTATTGCATCCAGTAGTTTTCCAAAATATTTGACGGAGAAGGGGATGCCCCTTCTTCCAAAATTATAGTGATATCTTCCCTGGGGATGCTTGTGGTCTTGTGCAGAAGGGGTGTGACCAAGCAGTTAGGGCTAGAGTGCCCTTAATGGGGTGAGACCAAGCCTGATTTGCATACAGTCTTTCCTCTTTTGTAATGGCTTGGCAGGCAAAGATGATGGTCTGAAGGTTTGCCCAAAGCAATGCCAGAGGTTAAGATTCATTCTAAACCTTCCAGCCATCAACTCTTTTATTTTGCTATAGTCATCCTGAGTGGGACGGGTATGCTCAGAGGTGGGTCTCGTGCCTGCTGGGCCTAGAGGCCCAAGCTACTCCTCACTGATGAGGCCCAACAAGGCTGAAAAATGTCTGGGGATTCTTGTAGTTTCGTCCAGAAGGGATGTGACCCAGCAGTTTGGAGCTGGATTGCCCCTTTTGGGGTGGGACCAAGCCTGATTTGAATACAGTCTTTCTCCTTTTGTAATGGCTTGGCAGGTGAAGAACGATGGTCTGGAGGGTTGCCCAGAACAATTCCAGAGGTTAAGATTAATTCTAAACCTTCCAGTGATCACCTCTTTTGTTTTTCTGTAGTGAACCCAAGTGGGATGGTTATGCCAAGCCATGAGTCCCGTGCCTGCTGGGCCTAGAGAACCAAGTTACTCCTCACTGATGACGCCCAACAAGGCCGAAACATGTCTGGGGATGCTTGTGGTCTCGTGCAGAAGGGATTTGACCAAGCAGTTTGGGCTGGACTGCTCCTTTTGGGGTGGGACCAAGACTCATTTGCATACATTCTTCCCCTTTTGTAATGGCCTGGCAGGATAAAAACAATGGTTTGGAGGGTTACCCTGAGCAATCCGAGGTTAAGATTAATTCTAAACCCTCCAGCCATCACCTACTTTGTATTGCTGCAGTCAACCCGAGTGGGATGGGTATGTCCAGAAGTTGGTACCGTGCCTGCTGGGCCTAGAGACCCAAGCTACCTCTCACTGAAGAGGCCACAAGGCTGAAACATGTCTGGGGATGTTTGTGGTTTTGTGCAGAAGGGATGTGACCAAGCAATTCCGAGTGGACTACCACTTTCGGGGTGTGACCAAGCCGGATTTGCATACTGTCTTTCCCCTTTTGTAATGGCTTGGCAGGCAAAGAACGATGGTCTGGAGGGTTGCCCAGAGCAATGCCAGAGGTTAAGAATAATTCTAAACCTTCCATTCATCACCTCTTTTGATTTGCTGTAGTCTCCCTGGGTGGGACAGGTATGCCCAGACGTGGGTCCTGTGCATGCTGGGCCTAGAGACCCAAGCTACTTCTCACTGGTGAGGCCCAACAAGGCTGAAACATGTCTGGAGATGATTGTGCTCTCGTGCAGAAGGGATGTGACCAAGCAGTGTGCTGGAGTACCACTTTTGGGGTGGGACCAAGCCTGATTTGCATAGATTTTCCCCTTTGTAATAGCTTAGCAGGTGAAGAACGATGGTCTGTAGGGTTGCCCAGAGCAATGCCAGTGGTAAAGATATGATATGATATGATAGGTTATTTATAATGCGCTTAATACCCATTTATTCACCTTCCAGCCATAGCCTCTTTTGTTTTGCTGTAGTCACCCCGAGTGGGAAGGGTATGTCCAGACGTGGATCCCATGCCTGCTGAGCCTAGAGACACAAACTACTCCTCACTGAAGAAGCCCAACAAGGCTGAAACAGGTCTGGAGGTACTTGTAATCTCATCTAGTAGGGATGTGACCAAGCAGTTTGGTCTGGGCTGCCCATTTTGGGGTGGGACCAGACCAAGCCGGATTTGCATACATTTTCTCCCCTTTTGTAAAGTTTGAGCAGGATGAGAACGATGGTCTGGTGGGTTGGCAGGAGCAATGGCAGAGTTTAGGATTAAATCTAAACCTTCCAGCCATCAACTCTTTTGTTTTGCTGTAGTCAACCCAAGTGGGATGGTTATGCCCAGACATGAATCCTATGCCTGCTGGGCCTAGAGACCCAAGCTACTCCTCACTGATGAGGCTCAACAAGGCTGAAACATGTCTGGGGATGCTTGTGGTCTCATGTAGAAGGGATGTCACCAAGCAGTTTGGGCTGCTACCGCCCCTTTTGGGGTGGGACCTAGCCTGATTTGTGTACATTTTTGACCCTTTTGCGATTTGTGATGGCATCTTTGATATCATGGGTGTTAGTGCTTGCAGTGCACACTGGTGGTGCGAGTTATGGTTGCTTAGCTTAACATAACTGGCGAATTTCTGAGGTTTTTCGGTTTAACCTGTAACCATAACGTCCCTGTAACAATATTTCCCCATTGAATTTCATAGGTTTTTGCTAGTGCAACTGTGGGATGTTCTGACCCACTAGGCTCTGCCCTGCAACATCACTGTGTGCTGCTTTCATCAGAAACACAGTATGGCCGCCAAAAGCCCTATGCGCACTAAAAATCTCTGAGAAGTGCGCAGGGAAACTGGAAAAATTGCCTGTGTCAGTGTTAGAACAGGAGACCACACTGCCAAAACCTGTCATTGGGCTGCCCACAGAGTGAAATGGAACTACCTGAAAAGGCAGTGCTGCATTGCCAGGAAAACCCAGAAGTGCTTTAAAATCCGTATTTCCTTGGCTGTTGAAAGTGCAAAATAATGGTTCCCCAAACATCAGAAAAGATCCAACATCCTTGTTGGGTGTTCACCATCACCTTATCTAAGGAATCCCCATAAGCACAATGTCAGGAGAAGCACAATTCATCACAATAATATCCACATTCAAAAAGGTGCTTGCCTGGGAAAATATGTCAGGATATGGGCGCAGTACCGCCGCCTGCGTGTATCAAAGCTGTCATTTACTTATACTGTTAGTTTAAACTGGTACATTAAGATCAAATTGTGGAAAAGAAGAGACTTGCCATCAAAAGCAATATAGGGTGTTACTATTCAATTTCTATGTTTTAAAAAGACTGGAATTAAGAGATATGTGTGTATATTTGTTGAAATGTAAAGTTTATTTAGAAAAGACAATTTTAAACAAAGTGTTTTAAAGTGAACTGATGTCAGCCACAGTACTTCAAAGGCACATTCCACAGTTTGCCCCAAACAAGGGTGCCTTCCCTTTCACTCTCTGCCCCAGAACTCTCAGTTAGATGCTAATGAAAGGAGGAGGGGATTTTGCTCTGCTTCTCTGAGGAGAGACAATGGGCTTCCTGGACTGAAAGGGAATGCAAATTCAGGTGTCAACAGAAACAACTGCCAGAAGTAAGAGAGCTCTGGACTGCGCTTGGCCCAGCAAACCATGGAGGCGGGACCAGACAGATTTGTGTATCTTAAACTCAAGAAAATATCTCTTTGAAAAAGACTCATTAGAGAACTGTGCAAAATTTGTAAAAATCTGTAACTTATAGGTTTTTAACATGAAAATTCTGCTCACAGTTTGAAACTACTCTGAACTCGGTGTTCATAGACAGGACGATATTCATAGACAGGACTACCGAAATTGTAATTTTATAGCAATTGTGATGACGCTAGAAATATGAAACTTCACAGGATTATGCCCAGATGTCATGTGCATATATGTAGAAAACTGTGGACAGATCTGACACTGGGTACCCAACCAAAAGCACGAAAAACTGTAAAATTGGAACTAAAGCTCTCACCAAGATGGAACTCGGACGGATACTTGCTCTACTAAATCTGTGATGTAAATATGTATTGTTAGCAATTTGGTTGTATTGTAAATATGATTTATATGAAAAATAGATTTACTGTACCGAAACAAAGGGGAGCTACTCCCTGGATTGTAAAATACTGCATCATCATGAAACCATGTGTTCCTTCTCAAGTCAGGAGAGAGGACAGACCCTAACCAATAGGATTCCTAGAGGGTGTGCTTAGTATAATTCAGCCTACCCACCCCTTAGGGAAATACATAAATAGGGACAGTTTAGAACCTAGAGAGACACACAGATTCATCCATCAACTGATCACTGGCGAAGCGCTGTGCACGAGAAAGCCATATCCAAGACTCCAGAACTTTGACAGCAGAGAGGCCAAATTCCAAAGATGAACCATTCTCAGCTGCCCTTTAAAATCTTGAAACCTGATTTACCCCAGACTTCCAAGGGGAAACAACACCAAATAGAACAGCCGGGCTGTGCTGTTTCTGCTTTCTTGCCAAGAACTCTTGCTAGAACCCAGAGATCCAAACCAGTAGAGCAGAGCTGTAACCTGATAGCTGCAACCCAGAACCAACCCGTCAGATCCAGTCCAGAGGCCGTGCAGTGTCCAGAGTGCCATGCTGAGTGCAGAATCCGGGTGCCCTGAATCCTGTCCAGTGGGCTAGCAGAATTCCAGTCCAGAAATCCATTTGACCAGATCCCTGATGGGCCTATTCCAGATCAGAGTTGTGAGTATCTATACCATAGAATGGTCGATAGCCAGTATCTTATCTTTAAGTAATCATATGCAAACCACTCTATCATATCCAGAACTGCATTGTAGGATCTCTTTTGTTTTTCCTGAATCTTTCCCTCATCCATATAGTCCTTTGATAATTGTAGTGATAATATCATCCTTGCGCTAATATAGTTGCTGAAGAAAGACAAGTGTCTCGGCGGGCAAAAGTCAGAACAGAGGCATCGCTGATCTGGTGGCTGTCCCGTTGGGTATCTTGTATCTTCGAAGCCTCCCTAGTGTAAAGAAATTCCTGTTTGTAATTTCAAAAGCGCATCTTTCATTGAAAATCTTGACTCTTTATGAGAAAAACCAACCTCTACTAAAACCTTCATAACTTCTGTACCGTACATGCTAGAAACACAATTTAAGTGTCAAATTGAAGCCAACATCCTCTGCTCTCAAGCAAACTCATTCCAACTCCTTCTCGTCTTCCCCCAATTGCGTTTCTCGCGCGCGGAAAAAGTTGCCGCACTTTTTCGGTTGGCTTAATTTCATCACGTGTAAAACAGCTATTCTTTGCATCCGATCTCAGAATTCAGTTTTCCATCTGCTAGTTATTCAATCATCAGTGGTAGTGTTTACCTGAAACTATACAAAGTGGCTCTCATTAGTTTTGAATCCAATCTAGAGAATGAAATCCATTTTTTAGTGTTTTTCCCATTAATTCAAAGCCACATTAAAAAGCATTTGACCTGTTTTGAAATCATTCCTGTTTCTCTCTATGCTTGCTGGGGGGAATTGGGATTGAAACTGTATTTGTTGAGTGTTTATTCCTGAAACCTGTGTTCTCTCCTTCCATCTCTTTATACTGCATATTGGGAGGAATTGAGTAGTGAGCAGGGGGAAAAGTGGCATTGCATTTGATTGAACCCATATCAAGTATTATTCTATGCTGCATTATTTTTCTTATCGATACTCCTTCTGATTAAAGAGATTGTTGATTGTTGTGACATCAACCCAATGGTGATCCCTGTATAAATATTAAATAGTGTGATATATATATATTGTTCAAATTCATAAAATAAATCTTTTAACTTTGCAAAACAGCCTGCTTCCTGGTTCAGTGAGACCGGGGGATTCAAAGAGAGGGGCGTGATATAAGGGTACATCATTCAGAAATAAAAGAACTTATAGACAAAAATATATAATTAAGGGTTCCAGCTGTGCATCACACGCTAGGCATTGACGTAGGTGGAGTACCGGGTTGAAATCACTTACACAACGTAACCATAACACCCTCTTAAAAACGTTTTCTGTTAGTGAATTTCATAGGTTTTAGTAGGGCACTGTAATGGGAACGTTGCTCTAGCACAGTGTTTGCAGTAAAGGTGATATGTTTGTACTACCGCACCTTCACCATAACTTCCCTTTAGCAATATCTTTTGGTAGTGATTTTCATATGTATTTAGTAGGGCACTGTAACCGGAACGGTGCTTTAGCATAGTGTTTTCTGTAAAGGTGATATGTTTTTGGTACCGCAACTGCACCATAACATCCCGTTAATAATGTTTTGTCACTGATAGCTTGTCTGCCCTCCTGACAAACCTTTGGAAAGCCCAAATTTCCCTGTGTATGTATCCATTTGCGCTACCCCTTCCCTTGCCTGATAGTGTCGGTGTATCTTACAATTGAAAGATGTGCATGTTAAGTGTTGGTTAGAGTGAGAGTGGTGTTTCTTTATATGTTAACATAGCATGGTGAATCTGTGCCGCATATTACTAGGCGAGATAGCTGCAGGTAAGCAATGTGGAAATTTCCTATGCAGACTGCACATGGGCGGCGTATTTGCAATCACAATGCAGGTATCCGTAGGACTGCACTACTGGCTGCATTGCTGCATGGTCTGAAGCACTTTAAATTACTTGTCGGAGCATATGTCTATCCGTTGTACAACTATGTCCATGCTTAGGGTATCATCTGAGTGCTGGTAAGAGCTCCTCTGTCGCCAGCCCTACGGATTGATATGGTAGTCTAGCGAAGTTCAAGTGCTGCTCACGACTACATGGATTGCTCTGCAAACCTACCAATTTGTCGCTGCACCATGCCTGCCTGTATGTGGCCCACTGGAAAACAAGGAACAGCAACCTTGAGTGTACGGTGGGCGTGCTAAATGTCACAATAGTTTGATTGGTCTATTACTGGCCTTTCCATGACCCGTGAAACAGACAGACCATCTCTGCACTAAGCACTGTGCCGGAAAGTGTCAAGGGTTCGCCTGCGGGTGTGAGAGTTGGAGATAACATTTAACTGCAGATCTGACAGTTTGTAGCAAGTCTGCAAAATGAAAAAGCTGGTGTGGCTTGGTCACTAACATGTTAAGAGAAGTAAGCAAACATCAGATTCTTTGGAGAGCAAAGAATATCACTGGTGGTGACAACAGTACTGTAGCCGCATGGGTCGTGTTTAATAAATATCTTCCTCCTGCACGTATTGAAACTGTGTTTCTCTTTCTTGTAAGCATTGTTGTATTTCACAATTCATTCATCTCCGTACATGCTAGTCCTACGGCTAATGGCGTATCATGAACTGTCCGTACGGCATGTGACGACAACAGCAATGCAAGCATAAGGGACCAGTGGGCAGGGTACTACCCTGCCAAAAATGCAGTAGGGAAATTTCATGTACAGCTTTCTCCACATAGGCTGCGTCCTACAACAGGGGCACTCGCAGGAGTGGCACTGGTGCTTTAAAGCACCCTTGTAGACCATATGCAGTACTAATGACCCTTACCTGCCAAATGGCATTGTAGTTAGTACACATGTACTGCAACGTGGTACTCTACAGACAGAAGCTACTTTGAAGTGCTTGGGAAGAGTCAGTCCAGGAGCCTGACAATGAGTAGCGTCTATTTATGTGAGTGCCACCCAACATTACCCTTTCTCTGCATGCCCCCTACGGTATCCCTGTAGGTGCTGACACTTCCATACCAGCCCTTGCCCTTCGTTCCTTCTGTGGCATATGTTACAAGAGCAAAAGAAATAGAAATTACCTGGAAAAGGAAAAAATTAAGTAAAAAAAACTCCTTTCAGAGTCCAACAATGTAAGTGGCAATGAAAGGAGGCAGGGCACTGCACATCGTATACCCTCCACAGATTGAGCACTAAATAAAAGGAGCCGTGGTACTGTGGAAAACACTGCAGTCGAATCAGGCATAAATGGGTCGCTGTTGAAAGACATTGTATTACTTGTTGCAGTGCGTTTTTAACAGTGCAAGTGCGCAACACCTAGCACAAACATTAATCCTATAGTGCCAAAAAACGACAGCAAGGCAATTTGAGTAGGGCATGCAGAAATCAGAAATACCGTAATATTAAGAGGAACGCTATTTGGGGGGAGAACTCTGCATGCTGTGAAACGTCAGATTCCCATTTGTAAAGCATGACATCGATGCAAGTCATAAAAAGGGAGAAACAGACTTCTTCACAATGTGCCGCGCTATCTCCTTTTCTGGACCAAATAAAAAATAGCACGGTGACATGGGTGGCTGTTTAATGGGATAAAAAATTATGCAGGAGATTGGCAACGGCCGCATGACCTGGCCAAGTGCCTTATTCAGGGCAAAATGGCAATGACAATTGTGTTACATGTTGTGCAAGTTTCCCTCCACTAGGAACAACAATAATATCTTTGTGATCGCGCGTCACCAAAGTGTCACACAGACAAACCAAAATCAATCACTTCATTGTAGGTACTCCATACAAGTACAAATCCACATGATAGAATCCACAATCCGCTCCCACTGGACTCTTGTTTCCATTCACTGGCAATCAATGTATTTAGAACTCCCCCCACATAGCATACGCTGTGGCTCATGCGACTCGCACCCATAAGCGCACCCTCTGCATTTTGCTGGACAAACATACCATGTAGCATAGTCTCTACATGCAATCCACATCTTATTCACCAATCCTGTGTCCTCCACAGGCCCAAATCTATGGCCGCCATCTGCAAAAGGGGTGTATGTCGCATATGCAGCCCTGCAACTTTTGTGATGTCCGCTGACTTTTCCAGGTGTGGCGCGTGGGAGTGGGGGAATACATTTCAACCAGGATAGGGGACCTTGTCAGTAGTGGTGGCTCTGAAAAGAGCCTTTTATTTTAATATATTTTAAAGGTGTTTCCTTAGAAACACAATTTTTTGCTATTTTTATAAGCATTTTTGTGTTTTGTAGTTCAGCTCACATGCTTACAGTAGGCTCTTCAGTGCAGCCTGTATATTAGAAAACAAGATATCATTGCCAGTGGTCCACATAGAAATTCCTTTAGCTTTGAAAAGGTGTATATATCGAGAACCAATGTTGCCATTCTCACAGAAAAACATCCCAGCAGCCCTCAAGACGTCACAAATGCTTCGGTTCATTAGACCCCTTCCAACCTCTGGCTGGCGAAAACAATCATTGGAATAGTCCCACACTATTTGTGGTGGTATATTTATTTTTAAGTGTTTTTATTGGCATTTATGTATAAACAAAAAACAGTTAAGCACAGGTAGTTCAATCGTAACATCAAGTATGTCTCATATTTGCTCGGTGAACTGAAGTTAACAATAAACAAACAATAACTTTGACTGTCCTCCTTCCTGTTGCCGTGCGGTTATCCCGCTCTTCCCCTTTGAGCCCCAAGTCTGACGCTATCATTCTCTTTTCGTGGGGTGCAATGCCTGGGTAGTCACGGGCATGGCGTTCGTGTCAATGTGTCCTGCTCGCAGTTCGTGCCATGGGGGTTAGCTCAGGGGGGCTTAAAGTTTGTCGAGGAGATTATATCCCTCATGAGGGCTTTACAAGATTCCAGTGTGGCGCTCACATCTTCCCCACCCCGGTTATTTCCTTCTTCCCAGGCTCTTGTTTCAACGGCAGTCCATGTCTCCATTTCCCTGATCCAGGGTTCATACCTGGGGCCGCCAGGCGATTTCCAGGCCATTGCGATCGTTCTTTTCGTTAGTATGCACGCCATGTCCATGAGCTTCACCACATGCTTGATTTTGCTCAGTCTCGGGTGAGTGCCCAAAAGACACTCCTTGGGCGTCCACTCTTACCTTTCCACTCTGGCCCTCCTGCAGGTCTGTTCAACAGCAGACCAGAGTTTCTGCGATTTGGGAAAAGCCCAGAACATGTGGATCAGGTCGGCATGTTCGCAGGAACACCATGGGCATGTCGACGGGATTTTGTTTTTGAATGCATCTATCCTGTGTGGCGTCATGTAGGTCCTGTAGAGGACATTCAGCTGGATCAGTCTGAACCTGGCATTCCGTGACACCTCCTTCGGATACGGCAGGGCCCTGCTCCATTCGCCTTTTGTGATTTCAGTCCCCAGATCCGACTCCCAGCTCTCTTTCAGGCGCACACTTCTTGGGTTGGGTCTGTCATTTATTTTGGTATATAGCCTTGATGTCGGTTTCCAACCATCGCTCAGGTTGTACATTTCCTGCACAAGAGGGTGTGTTTCCGGCTCCTCAGGCCATGAGCTCCAGTTTTTCTTGGCTACATGTTTCACCCTTTGGTACCATAGGAATTGGCCTGCGGCAAGCCCATCTTTTGTTTGTAGTGAGTCGAAGTCCCTGAATAACCCTTCCTCGAACATATCTCCCCATGTATAGAGGCCGCAGCTCTCCCAGCTCCTCATTGCTGGCAGGTCGGTGGGGAGCCTGCAGACATTTGCAAGCATGGGGATTTCAGGCATTTATGCGTGTTGCAATCCGAGCGATGACCCGACCTTGTTCCAGACTTGTCTCGCCAACTTCACTATCATGGGCGGGTCAGGAGGCCACAATTGTGCGCTCCACAGTACCTCTTTAGGAGGAGGAGGCCTGTCTCGGCTGAGGGTTCATCCGATAGCCACTTAGCGACGTGAGACATTTGTGCTGCTAGGTAATATTTCTGAAATTCGGGCAGTTGAATGCCCCCCCCCTTATAGGGAAGTGTAAGGATGCTTAGCGTGAGTTTATGCCTGGTTGGACCCCACAGGAAGTCTCTGATTAAGGATTCTAGTTTCCTGAAGAAGGATGGGGGTATATAATATGTTATGTTGGTAAAGTAATACAGGAATCTCTTTAGTATTATCATTTTGGTGATTGCTGCTCTGCCCATCAGAGAGAGTGGAAGTTTTGACCAGAATTTAATGGCCCTGCGCACCCTGCACATCGCTGCCTCTGTGTTGCATTTGTGAGTGGAGGCGGGCGTGTGCTTAATGGTGACTCCAAGATAGCGGAATGCTTCCACCTGCCACTGGATCCCAATCTCGGGTAGTTCCTCTGTAACCTTCCCTTTAAGCCCGGCAAGAGGGAAAGAGCATGATTTCAGTCTGCTGAACTTTATCCCAGAGTATTTTGCAAAATTGTCGTGGATGACTAGTGCTGTTGGTGCATTCTCTCGGGGGTTGCGCAGATATAGAAGAACGTCGTCCGCATACAGCGAGATAATGGTATCTATCCCGCCTATTCTAATACCTGCGTCAAAGAGCTGTTTCCTGAAATAGATTGCTACCGGTTCCAGGCCAAGGATGTATAACTTCGGCGACAGTGGGCACCCCTGTCTGGTTCCTCTTCTGATTGCCCAAGCTTCTGACACCATGCCTCCGGTCTTTACTCTCGCCACCGGGGTATTGTAAAGCACCTTAACCCACCGAATGAAGTGCTCACCAAGTCCGAACTCCCTCAGAGTCTCAATCAGTCACTCCCAGAATATCGAGTAAAACGCCTTTATGGCATCGAGCGAGAGTACCGCCAGGTCCTCCATGCATTCCGCGGTGTGTGCCATTATATGTTGGAGCCTTAAGTTAGCCGTGGTGTTGTGTCCCGGGACAAAACCGTTCTGGTCCTCGTGAACTAGGGATCCTATCACCCTGGACAGCCTTTTAGCTAGTATGGGTGTCAGGATTTTGCTGTCGTAGTTCAGCATTGCCAGAGGACGGTACGAGTCACACTCGTCAGCCAGTTTACCTGGTTTAAGCATTGGTATTATGAGAGTCTCTCTCATGCTACCTGGTAGTATCCCGGTCTCATATGCCTCTTCGTATACTCCATGCAGCATCAGGGTTAAGATCTCCTCGTAGGCCTTGTAGAATTCTGGAGTAAGGCCATCAGTTCCAGGAGTCTTGCATGTGGAGAGGGACCTGATCGCCTCTGAAATGTCCTCCGTCGTGATAGCCTCTCCCAGCATGTTTCATTGTTCCAGGTTCAGTTTGGGAAGTCCAACTTTGGCCAGGGTGTCCCTGATGTCTTCTTCCGGAACTTGTTCTTCGTGAGCGTAGAGCTTGGCATAAAAGTCTGAGAAAACTTCATTTATTGCCTGTTGTGTCCTGTGAGATGTTCCGTGTTCGTCCTTCATCTCTTTGGGAACTTGTCTCGGGTGCTCCTTCCTGCATAGCCAGGCAAGTATCCTGCCTGGCTTATCTGCTTCCTTATGTGCCTTAACAGTTCACGTGGAGAAGTCGAACTTGGACAGCCTCTCCCACGCGAGTCGACAGTCCTCTCTGGTTTCTTTCAGCCTGGTTTCCTTCTCTCTGGTTGGGGGCAGATTACTTTCCAGGTGCCTAATGTCTTCCTCCTTGACCTCTAGTTCCTTTTTTAGTTGCCTCCTGATTCCCCCAGCTTCTGCTATTATCTCACCCCTCGTTACCACCTTCATGGCTTCCCAGAGTGTGCTCCACTTCTCGACTGATCCTTTGTTGATCTTTATGTACTCTTCCAACTTTTCTCCTAGTGTGTCCTTAAATGCAGGGTCTGTTAAAGTTTCTGTGGGCATAGGCCACATCAGGATGGGGGGCCTGGGGCCTCTTAAGCAGAACTGCATAAGCAGTGGGGAGTGATCCGAGATCGACCTACCCAGGTAGCCCACAGACTCCACATGTGGGATTAGCTCGCTGTTGATGAAGAAATAATCTATCCTAGTGTGAAGGCCGTGAGGTGGCGAGTAGAATGAGTAGGACCTGTCGGTGGGATGCAAGTCTCGCCAGATATCGACTAGCTGCAGGTCCTCTATCGCGTTGCGAAGTGCCCGCGGAGCGGGGTTATTGGGGATTCGTGGTGGGATGGATCTGTCCATTTCCTCATTCATCACGCAGTTGAAATCCCCCCCCCCCATAGGAAGGTATCCTCCCCGTGGTGCATGATTCTGGCACATAGCTGCTTGAGGTAGGAAGGTATGCCATGCTGGGGGAAATACGAATTTACGATACATAACCGGGTATTCTCTATCATGCCCCACACCACCACGTATCTGCCGTCTTTATCCACTTCCGCCCCCATCTGTTGGAATGGTGTATCCAGGCTGACCCATGTGTATACACATTGTGCGTATCTCGAGTAGGATGCACTGCTGCCCTGGCCTCCCCAGTAATCCGCCAGTTTGTCCGTGGTGTCCGCCGAGAGGTGCGTTTCCTGTAGGAGAGCGACTGACACCTTTTTTTGCTTCAGGTAGGAATGTAAGGGTTCTCCGTAAGTAGGATCCCATCCCTCTGACATTCCACGAGATTATTTTAAGCTGCGCTGCCATTGCCTGAGTTTGATTGTTGCCGTGGGTGACTCCCCATCGGATCTGCGACTTGGTCGTGCGCTGCTGGGTGTCATGTCTCGCCCTGCTTGCTTGGGTTGGTTGGCTTCAGCGTCCAGCTTCGGGTCTCTTCAATTCGTCTGGTGATCCTTGGGAGGAGGGCAGTCTCAACAGTAACATAAAGAAAGTAACTATAACTGGTGCACCCAGCTTCTGCCTTTAGGGTGCAGTGCTCAGGTGCTCTCGCGCTGTCTGACCCCATCCGGGTTTCTGGCGCAAGTGGGTTCGTGCTGGCAACTGGCCTGCACTGATCCTCGTGGGTTCGTGCTGTGTGCTCATGCCTGGGAGGCTGAACTAGCCCCGTAATCATTTAGCTGTCTCATGCTGTTGTGATGCTTCTGCTTCGATGCTGCGCCATTCCACAATACTGCCCAAGGCGAGTGTCAAGGGCGCTGGTGCCAGGTCGCTGGGCTATCGACCATTGCGAGCTTCAGTGTAGCTCTCGTGGGTGGGCTCTGTAGGGACTTCGGCCAAGTTGTTATGTTCCATCCACATATTAGCTGCGGCCGGCGTTTCCAGAAATATCGCTTGCCCTTTGTGAATCACCTTTAGCCTGGATAGGTACAGCAGCATGTACTTCAAGTTTAATTGTCTCAGTCTAGCCTGGACCGGGACAAAAGAGTTCCTTGCCCTTTGTACCGACTGTGTATAGTGTGGGAAGATGGTGATTTTTGAGTTGTCTCGCTCTATCACTCTGCCCTCCCTCGAGAATTTTAGGATTACTTCCCTGTCCCGGAAGTTAAGGACCTTTGCTATGATGGGGTGGGGGTAGGAGCCCGGGGGGGGGGGGTTTCTTCTGAAGCGACCTATGACCCCTCTCTATGGCGAAGCCTTGTGACAACTTCTCCGCCCCAATTTCTTGCTGTATCAAGGATTCCACGTAGGCCTTCGGATCTGCGGTCTCTGTCCCCTGGGGAATGCCCAGTATCCTGATGTTGTTGCGCCTAGCGCGTCCTTACGCCTCCTCCGACCTTGCCTCCAGGATGCCCACCTTTCTCCTGAGATCTGCCACCTCGGCCTTAAGGTCTGCGGTATCTCCTGACCTCTCCTTCTGGGAAGATTCTATGGTGGTGACATGTTCTGTTAAGTTACGGGCATCTTGACGTATGAGCTGGATGTCAGCCTTAACTTCACCTATTTTGGTGTCTATAAACGTTCTTAGGGCTGCTATCGTTCAAGCACCTGGTTGTCCTTAGCACTTTCTTCCAGGCTGACCTGCAGCGCTGCGCCGTTTGGTGTAGACTGGGCGATGGGGTGGGACTTCGCCGTGACAAAAGGGTCCATTGTGGCGTTTTTAACCTTGCTCCCCGATGCGGCCATTGCAGAATCTCTTGGCCCTTTCGGTTGATACAGACGTCTAGTTCGCCTCTTCAGGCTGGGCTGTTGCACGGCGCTCTCCAGCCTATATCTGTCCGCCTCACCAGGGTCCCCTGTTGTGGCGCTCTGTGTGAATTCGACCCTGGGTGCTGATGGAGTGCACCCTCGCCACTGTGTTGCCACGGGCGATCTTTGGCTCAACGTCGTCTTGCTGTGTGTCGTGGTCACCACTGTGGTCTGCACACTGAGGCAGAATGCGGGGGACAGTGTCCCTATGCGCAGTTATGGGGTTGACGTGTCGCCCCCGGGGTGCACCACTGTGTCACTCCGGTATTCTCAGATGCAAGATACTTCACCAGACATCCCGGGGGGCTACGTGACGTGCTGGGTTAGTCTCTCCTAGGTTATGCCAGCATTGGTACTTCGCCTGTGCATTTGTATGGAGCGTGGGGCAGTTCTCTGGTCGGCCCAGCCTTAATTCGCCCTGTTTTGGCAGCCAGGGATCAGTTTCCGTGTGGCGTGTAGGTCCAGGTCCTGTTCGCCCCAGCAAGGTTCAATTTCTGCCCGGGGCTGCCCGCAGCCGCGCCAGAACAAGCCCCAGGGCAGGGCCCAGGTGGCCCGAGTATTGCGTTGGGGCCGGACCCGCCGCGCCTCCCTCGGCAGGGTCAACTTGCGCCCTTATTATCTATAGTGGCCAGTCATGGGTCCACAAATCGCTCAGCGCCTGCTGTTTTATTGTGCCGGTCACAGAGATAGGCACCCGACACCTTCAGTCACCGGAGGCCCGGCCCCGCCTTCCACCTTGCGTCGTTGAAGCGCTGCTCCTCACCTTGCTGGGTTGGAGGGACTCTGCAGATAATCCGTCTCCCGGGCCTGTGGTGGTTGCTGGCTTCTCGGGCTCACTCCGGGCGGCTCCGCTGCTCCCGCCTTCTCCAAGCCCAAGGTAGTTGCTGCCTCGCCGGGGAGACTCCGTCTCGGGCGCCGCAGGAGGGCTACGCTCGCTGGTGGACCAACTGGTTGCCTCGAGTCTCGGCCGACCGCCCCCCGCGGGGAGTCCACGCTCACGGCGGTAGGGGCCAATCTCCTGGGGTCGCTGGGCTGCCAGCCTCAGCCGAACTCTGAGAAGCCACAGTCCTCTCCGCCTGCTCCAGCGGCGCCGCTTGCTGGCTGCCTTGAGCACTCGATGTACGCCCCCACGGGGCCGCCGTCTAGATTCTTGGGAGGGCTACGCTGGGCCCCGTGGCGCAAATCCGGTACTCCCACTGCCCACCTGAATGTTATTGACCAGTGGCAGGAGCGCGGTCTCGACTGGCCGCGGGTGTTGCTGCTTCCCCAGCTCTGCTCGCACCTTAGGCCAGCGCGGCCGCCATTTTGTGTGCGCTGCTCGGGATCAGAGGGGGAGCAGGCCGGAGCGCCGCGCCAGGTTCACAGGCTCCGATTTCTGTCGGAATTAGTTGTGAAGCGCAGGTTTTCGCCTTAGCTTCAGTTGGGTCATCACATGGACAGTGCTATTGGCCTCAAAGCACCCTATTTAGGATCGGATTACGGTGGCTCAGCCGGAGCTCGAGGTTTCAGCGTCCTCACTCCATGGCCACCAGGCCACGCCCCTTTGTGGTGGTATAGATGAGAAAAACACCTTGGCAGTGGGAAAAATACACTTCACTGCTTTCATGAACTTCTTGAGTAGACAGTGCACATGAAAACATGCCATGGAACCCAAATACAATGCTCCATAATGCACAACCATAGCATACACAGTTGTGAAAGTGGCCACTCATCAACATGCTGCAAGTAGACCGCCAAAATTGCGCACATCGCAACAGTACCACAACGCGTCCACTGCCTCCAAACCGAAATCACGATGGAAGCCTTTTTCAACGGCATACCGGAACAGATCTTCCACAAAATCATCACCGACTACCAGAACAGTGCATCTGTCCATCTCTGCCTGCTTCCCTCAATGCACAGAGTAATGGAAAACAATGTTGTCGCCCTTTCCTGTGATGCGCACCCCAAGCACCTGATTGGACAATTCCCACTGTCCCATTTCCATTGGACAGCATAGTGAGAAGAGCAGAATGTGGCATGTGCGGTTTCTGAAATACCGCGAGGGCCACGCCGCAGCTAAGCAGAGGTAGTCCTTCTTCCCTTTCCACTACTGTTGCTCCACCACTACCTCATTGGCTACTATTCAATATTAACACACACATCCACCAATCACATCGAAGCCGCCATCATCCAACACTGTCACTCCTGTAGAACACTTCAAATATACCATTACACATTGACCCTGCAAGTGTTGTGCCGTTCCAAAGCACGTCCACAAAAAGTTCAGTAAAAGTATGCATGATTTCTCCATCCACATGCCCACCCAGGATGTGGCACGTATAATTCTGAAAGTACTGTGGAATCCGCTACCTTTTTGTGATGGTGAGGGGTGGCGGGGAACGAGGGAAGCAATTTCAAGCAGTGTAGGTGATTGAGTTCCAGTGTGGCTGTAGAAAGTTTTTTTTTTTTTTTACGTGCTTGCAAGAAACACTCTCTTTCTCTTTATATGCGTTTCTGTTTGCCTCTCCTCACATGTTTACCAAATTCTGCTCAACGCTTCTTGCACGGTGTAAAAGAAAACAGCATTGCCAATGCTGCTCAAATAAATGCCATTTCAACGAAACCACCGCATATTTTGCGACCTCATGATCTCATACTGGGTGGAGAACATCCCAGCAGTCTGCATAAATTCACACATGCATCTGTTTATGACAAACCTTCTGACCTCTGGCTGTGAACAAATGACACCCGCATGGGCCCATACTCCTCTTGGTGTTATGAAAGAGAAAACGACCTTGGCAGTAGGAAAAATCTGCATCACTGCGTTCAGCAACCTCTTCAGGTAACAGATTAGACGTCCACATTACATGTAACCCAAATCTAGACTTCCATAGTGCACCACGACAAAGTCAACGTTCGTGACGGAGGTCACATATCTTCAAAGGCAAACCATCCTGCTGAAACTGCAGTCGTACTGACAGCCCCTGAAAGCGTCCAGTCCCTCCAACCCGAAATTACCAGCAACGCCTCTTTGCACACAACACCTGTGCAGATGGCGCACAAAGGTATCACTGACGATAAGCACTGTGCGTCCCTTCATCTCTACCAACCTCATGACACAGTATTGGGGAAAAATTGTACCGCCCCTTCCTGTCAACCACACACTACCCACCTAATTGCCTTTTCCCACAATTGAATTTCCATGGCCACCATGCTCATAATGGCAGGATGTGGCATGTGCGCTTTCCAAGCTACAGCGAGGGCCATGCCCCAGTGAATAAGAGACAATACTTCTTCCCTTTGCACTGGTGTTTCTCCAGCAGTCCCTCATTGGGTGCTGTAAAATTTGCAACCACACACACACCAATCACATACAAACCCTCTGAATTGCACACTATCATTTCTGCACACCACTTCATATTTACCGTTAAACACTCTCAGTGCACGTTGCGTTTGCTTCAAAAGCACCTCCACCAGAAACTTCTGGTAAAGAATCCACGATTTAAGCCTCCAAAAAGACCTGAGCCGTACCCAGCACACCTTTGGCCATGCACAGAATGGTGCAGCCCTTGCCAACACCCAGCACAACACTTTGCAACCATGCATGCGACCATGTGGGCAGCTAATATTATCCACGAACGTAACATACGTAGCAGCACTTCCACCCAACTCCCCCACACCATAACACAGCCATACACGAAAACATGTCACAATTAGCAGATTCCACAAACATAGCATAGCCTCTGCCACCCCTACCCACTGCCATTCACAAAGTATTGTGTCACTGCCAACCTACCCACAACACCTTCACAACATTGGGCCTACTGCAACAAATCTGCACAAAGCACAGTAACCGAGCACACATAAGCTACCCTCTTTTCCATACTGACAGTATAGAAATACTGCACCCTGAGGCCACACTGCCTAACTTCTCATTGCACCATCTCCTGCCGTACACCAAATACTGTAGCATATTCCAACTATCAACACAACCATGGAACGTAAAATGCACGCTTTTTAACTCACTTCTGCTGCTTTAGCACGTCTACAATGTTCTCCACAACCATTCTCCAAAGATCACCACCCTGTACCTCATGCACTGTCAAAACTTCATTGCTGCAGTGGGGGTGCTCCTTGCACACATTCACTGCAACATAATGCAACCATGCATGTCAGCATTTCACCAACTACCGCAATCCACATACGCACCACTGCCACCAGCACTCCTACCCAACCTCTGCACTGCAATGGAGCTATTCAGCAAACAATGCACCAGTTACTACAATATACAAATGTTACACTGTCTCCAGCACCCCTATGCATTTTCATTCACATTCTATGGTCTTCCCCACTTCCATTCAGAACGTTGCTGCCAACCTAACCACATAATCTTCACAGCATTACCCCAACTCCAACCAATCTGCACACAGCACACTATCCAATCACACATCAGTCACACTTCAACCACACCCTCTTCCATACTGACAGTATGCAACCATTGCACCCAATGTCCACACTGCATGACTTTTCACTGCACCATCTCCAACCACACATCAAAAACCATGCATGGCAGCTCACTTCTGCTGCTCTTTGGCATCTGAAATGTGCTCCACAACCATTCTTTACAGGTCACCGCCCGCTAAGTATTGCTAAGTCAAAAATGCATTCCTGCCGTGGGTGTGCTGAAGTCCTACGGCCTTTGGGCATGCACCCATTAGTCTAGGCCTTTAACACACCCACCGCAACGTAATGCCACCATGCATGTCACCATGTCACCAACTACCACAATGCACATACACACCACTGCCTCCACCACTCCTACCCAACCTGTGCACCGCAATGGAGAAATGCAGAACAAAATGCAACAGTTAGCATAATGTACAAAGAAAACAATGTCTCCGTCACCCGTATGCACTTTCATTCACATACTATGGTCATCGTCACTTCCATTCACAAACTATTGTGTCACTACCAACCTAACCACATAATGGTCACAACATTGGACCTACTCCAACCAATATGAACACATCACACTATGCGAGCACCACCTTCTACCTGATGCAGAGTCAAACATCCATTGCTGCGGTGGGTGTGCTCACGCCCTAGGCTCTTGAATGCATGGCCTACGTCGTACGGCCTTTGGCTATGCACCAAATAGTCTAGTCCTTCAACACACCCACTGCAACCTTATGCAACCATGCATGCCACCATATGCCCAGGAGAGTTCGCTGGTGCTCTGGATGCCCTGAAGTTCCACACAGCAGCAACGTGAACAGTCCTTGCTCCTGGGACCTTGCATGCGTTCTTCTGCTCTGCTCTCGGCTTCCCTCCTGCTGCTCTCATCCCTTTCACTGCTGCACAGCATGCCGGTTTCCTGCTTGGAGGATTGTCCTCCTGATGCATCTCAGCTGTGGGATGTTTAAACTCCTGTGTTGGAAAAGAGAGTTGCGTTGGGATAAACACATTCATTGAGAAGCTAAAGTGCTCACTCTGCCTCTCTGTAGTGATCCTTGGACTCCTGGTCATCATCTTCTTCTCAGAACCTGCCATAGAGTCATATGTAATACGTTTTGCATTTTCTAAGGTTTTAATCTTGTTAATTATATTAGGTTGACTAACTTGACAGTAACAGATATTAGCCTTATCAAAATAAGGGAGGGCAGGACTGGATATTGGAGAAGGGTTTAGGTGTACTAATGCAGGGGCATACCACATTCTCTGAACATTGTCGCCCCTAATACCATAAGGGGGTACCTCCCCCATGTTATCCTCCTTCGGTGCACCACCCCCAGAGGGATTATTGTACTGTGGGTACATCACCCTGGTCCCATCGGAAAGGTCTGCCCCTACGGGAGAAAGGACAACATCCTCAGATTTGTCACAATACATAGGCTGCTTTTTTTTTTTTTTATAACTCTGTTTATTGAGTTTGAACAACACAACATAGAAAAACAAACATGGATCATCGGCATACATAGGATAAAGGCAGCATAGCATTAATAACAGTTAGAGGCCCATAAGGCTGAGGACCGTAAAACAATAACAAAACAAGGCAGGTAACCAATGCTAACAGTGGTATTGATCCATCCCCACCAGCGGATTTCAGTGAGCATCTAGCCATTTACCCCATATTTTTTCAAATTTACGGGGGCAGCCCCGTGCATTATAAATCCGGCGCTCTGAAGCTGCGCACCTGTCCATCTCGTTACTCAACGGTTCAGACATAGTGGGTCGGCAGATCCCCAATTAGCTGCAATAAGTGTTTTGCCTGCCCCCAACGCAATTGCCAGAAACATTTTCTCGTATTTTGACAGGTCTACTTCACCCCAGATGCCTACGAGTACCATTTTGGGATCCCTGGGGATTGGTGTCGCCAGGGCGGCAGAGATTGTACTAATACTGTCCTCCCAGAAGGCCTGTAACACCCGACAGTCCCATATCATATGGTAGAAGGTGGCAGGTTCATTTTTGCATCAAACGCATGTCCGTCTTCTAGTCCACCCCATCTGGCCATTACAGCACATGAGTGGTATGAGCGATAGAGGATTCTCAACTGTATTAGCCTAAGCTTGGATTCTATACCAATTTCTCTAGGAGACATTAATGCATCAACCCAATCTTCAGGTTCAAGGTGACCTACGTCCCTTTCCCACTTTGCCTTGAGCCCTTCTAGCTGTGTAGCCCCGAAGGAGTTAAGGGCCTGGTAAAGAGTGGAGGTGACCTTAGAGGAGATGCGTTGCGGGAGGATATTGGTCTCGATGGGGGAGCAGGGGGTATGATTGTGGTGTCAGGGAATTGGAACGGATAGCATGGGCTAGTTGTGCGTGCCGAAACCGGTGAATGGGTGCCATGTTGAATTGTTCTCGGATGGTCTCAAAGCCCAGGAGGCGACCCCCTTGTATCACCTGTGCTAGTGTGTGTATTCCTTTTGCATGCCAGTGACCAAAGGAGCCCATTCTCACTATTTCCGGGAGGAGCGCATTGTGCCATATGGGTTGTGATAGTGTTGGCTGTCCTTTCCAGCCGATTAGTTTGTGTGCGTCTCGCCAGGCGCGACATATATGGTGGGTCATTTTGGGCAGCGCCGGGAGTTGGTCATGGGTGGCGTACAGGATTTGCAGCAGTGTTAACGGGGCCATGATCTCCAGTTCGATACGGATGTGTGGCAATGTGGGGTCTGCGTGCATCCAGTCGTTTACCACTCCTATCTGTGTCGCAAGGTAATAAGTGCGTATGCAGGGTAAACGGATGCCTCCCTCCCATACTGATCTCTGGAGCGTATCAAGGGCGATCCGGGATTGTTTCCCGCCCCATAGCAGTGTGCGTAGGTACTTGTCAATGAGTGTGAAGGTTTCTCGGGGGATGAGGAATGGGGCGTTCTGAAGAACATACAACAGCCTGGGGAGGGTCATCATTTTGAATAGCGCGGCTCTATCCATTAGCGATAGGGGAAGGGATTGCCAATGGGTGGTGTCTCTGGTGAACCGCTCAATTACTGGTTGTAGATTAAGTCGGGGATACTCCTCAAGCGTCGGGTCAAGCCGTATACCCAGGTATTTAAATTCCTTAATAGAGACATGGTATGGGCAGGTCTCCGGGATCGCAGACTCGCCCCCCTGAATCGGGAAGAATATGGTTTTGGCCTCATTAACCGTTAGGCCCGCAAAGTTCTGATATTCTCTGAGAATGAGGGAGACAGCCGGGCATGAGATGCATGGGTTACTGAGGTATATGAGAAGGTCATCCGCATAGAGCAAAAGGCGGTCTTCTCCCCCTTCCGGCCAAACGAAACCGGTCCAGTTGGTATTGGCTCTAAGCTCAATTGCTAGCGGTTCAATGGCCAGGAGGAAGAGGAGTGGGGATAGCGGGCACCCCTGCCTCGTGCCCCTACCCAAGGGAAATGATTTGGAAGACCTGTCATTCACCCTCACTGTGGCCTCCGGGGATGCATAAAGAAGTTTTACCCATGATATAAATGTCTGCCCCAGGTTCATCCTAGCCATGATCGCCCACAGAGCTTCCCATCCCAAAGAGTCAAACGCCTTTTCAAAGTCCACCGCCAGGAGGGCGAGTGGGGCTGGTATTTCTTTCGCTCTGCTCAGCGCCAATTGGACTCTACGTAAGTTCATTCGAGTTGATTTATTGGGCATGAATCCACATTGGTCCGGATGGACGAGGGTCTCAATCACCTGCAGTAGTCTATTGGCAAGTGTTCTGGCGAAGACCTTGGCCTCGCCGTTGATCAGGGATATCGGTCGGTAGGAGGCACATTCCTCCGGGGGTTTTCCAGGCTTGTGTATGACTACTATGCATGCCTTCCTGAGGTCTGGGGGGGGGTGCTCCCAGCTCTCTGCTGCGTAGGAACATACAGTGCATGCGGGTAGATAGTGAGCCACCGAGGCATTTCCACGTTTCCGTTGGGAACCCGTTGGGGCCCAGAGTTTTCCCTGACTGGAGCTGTGCCAGCACCTCTTGCACCTCAGTGTCGGGGATGTCAGCATTCAGGAGATCTGATTGGTGCTGTGGGAGTATTGGAATCTCGATTCGGTCGAGGTAGCGTGAGGGTTCAACTGGCGGGTTCTCAGTGGGCGGGGTGTAGAGATTTTTGTAGTAGTCGGCGAATGCCTCGACAATGTCAGAGTCTTCTGTCAGCAGTGTTCCATCTGGAGATCTGCCCTGTTCGCGTCTCTCTAACCAGGCCAGAGTCTTGTTAGCTTTGTCGTCCCGTTCATATATTTGGCTTCGGACTAATTGGTGGGCAGTTCTTCCATTATCTAGAGATAGGTTGCTTAGGGCGTCTTGCGCCGTGAGCATCGCCTCTTTTGCTTCTTGGGTGCCGTGTACTAGGACTTGCCGTTCGCACTCCAGGACTCGTGCTTCTGCTTCTCTGACCTTCTGGACTTGACGTTGTTGATAGGCGGAAACCGCTGAGATAGATTCCCCCTGGAGGACCGTCTTGTACGCCTCCCAGATCGAGATCGGGCATTCCACGGAGCCTTCACTGAGTTTGAAATATTCCGTTGTCTTTTTTTCAAGCTCCTCAGCGATTTCAGGGAGGCGCAGATGGTATGCGTTTAGGCGCCAGTTACGGTCTGGGTGGCGGCAGGAGTTTTTCATGGTTAGGAGGAGCGGAGAGTGGTCCGAAATACCTCTTGCAAGGAATACAGCGTCGAGAAGCCTGTGATTTATGTTGCGGGGGATAAAGACATAATCGATCCTGGAGAACGATTTGTGGACGCCCGAGTAGAAGGAAAAGCCAGCCTCGTTGTTATGAAGCGAACGCCATGTGTCCGTCAGTCCCAAGGCCTCGGCGAACGCGGCGAGCGGTGTGGAGGTGGGGCGGGTTCCAGATCTCCTATAGGATCTATCGACTGTGGTGTCCATTACTTCATTAAAGTCCCCCCCAATCACCCAAGTATCGGCCTCTTCTTCCAGGAGCAAGCTCTGTAGTTCGGGGAGTAGTTCTTTCGCCAGCGTGGGGGGGCATAGATTGCTGCCAGGCCCCATTTCTCACCCCAGATATCAGCTAGCAACAGTACGTATCGGCCCCGGGGGTCGGCCCTGATCTTCCTTACCTGGAGAGGAACTCGTTTGTGAACGAGTATCATCGTGCCCCTGGCACCTTTCGTGAATCCGGCATGGTAGGTATGCGAATATTTGGATCTTTTGAAAAAATTGGCGTTTGTGCCTATCAAGTGCGTTTCATTTAGGAGGGCAATGTCTGGTGAGTGTCGGTTTAGGTACTGGAGCACCAATCTTCGCTTTATGCTGGAGCCGAGGCCATTGACATTCCAGGACAGTATGGTTACCTTGTTGGAATTCAATCTATCTGCGTGAGTCTTTTTGTTGGGACATCTGGGAGGATCAGCGGCAATTGCCCTTTTTCTGGGGACATATGGCGGTTTCCTTCCAAGGGAGACATCCGAGGGTTACCTCGCATTGAGGTGCCTGCTGACTGGCTGATAATGGCGTCCACGGTCCTGGCCAAAGACAGTGTATGCTTTCCTTGCCTACGTTTGTCGGCTTCAAGCCTTCTTGTCCCATGGTTCCTTAGGTCCCCAAAACGCCCCCCACCCTGTACTTCCCCCCCCAACTGGGAGCACCTGTCACCCAAACATTAAACTTATAACTTGGCAAACTTCCTCGGGATAACCCTGACTGCGATAACGCCCGCACCGTATTAGGAGCGGCGGCCGCTAGGTGAGCGCTTCCATGTTAATATGTTGCAGATTAGTCCCCCCACTGCGTAGGTCTTACCCCATTTCCGTGGGGGTCCCCGTCATGTCGTTGTCTGCATTGGCTGGAGATCGAGGGGGCGAGAGCCGCTCGGGCCTGGGCCTCTGTGTGGGTGGGCCCGATGGTGTGCGCCTCGTTCTGGAATCCGTGAGAACTTGGGTTTCCAGCCAGTCCCATGCTTCTTTGGGAGTGTAAAATGGATGAGTGGTGCCCTCATAGTGGACTTTGAGCGATGCCGGGAAAGATAAAGCATATTTGATAGAAAGCGACTGAAGTTTCTTCTTGACCGAGTAAAAAGATTGGTGGGCCTTCTGGACTTCCTTGGTGAAGTCGGGGTAGAACCCGACCATATAGCCGTTGTATGTAATCGGGCCGGAGGCCCTTGCCATTTGTAGGATCGCATCTCGATCACGGTAGTTCAGCAGGCGTGCGATTATCGTTCTAGGCGGGGCGCCCGGGGTAGGTGGGCCGGTGGGGACTCTGTGCGCCCTTTCTATGGAGAAGAATTTGGATAGTTTTTTGGGGGCAAAGACATGAGTTAGCCAATCCTCCAGGAACAGTTCAGCGCTAGGGCCTTCCTCCTTCTCCGGTATTCCGAGGATCCTGAGGTTATTGCGCCGTGCTCTCCATTCGCTGTCCTCAGCACGGTATTCCAGTTTGGCAATTTTTTGGGTGATCGCGGCCAGTTGTTGCTCCAAGCGGTGCGCCGTGTCTTCTGTGTCTGACACTCTCTGTTCCGCCTCACCCACCCTGGCCGATAGATTGCGGAGGTCTTGGCATATAAGGGACACCTCGGTGGATATGCCACCTATTTTAAGTTCCAGTGATGTCCTCGATTCCCCAATCGCTCTCATGAGGTCTGTCAAGGAAATTGGGGGGTCCTGAGGCTCGTCGCCGGCCCCTTCGTCTTCTAGGGGCTGAGGTCCGTGGCGTGGAGGGGCCTCCACGGTGTAGAGGTCCATTTTGCTTTGCAGTGTTTGTCGCCTGGTCTTTTCCTTCCCCATGCGCGGTTGATCAGCCCCGTGCAGTGTGGGCGAAGCCGCAAGTGTTCACCCAAGGGGCGGATGTAGGGTTTGGAAAAGGGCTAGCGTATGCCAAGCGGGTGTGTCCAAGCAGCGCAGGGGCCCGTCGTGTGTCCGTGTGCTGGCTGCGCCTTAATATAGTTAGTTGGCAGCGTATCTCCGGTCCACGGTGCCGCTGTCCTGCTGATTGGGGCGAGGGGGGAAAAGACAGGCAGCGTAGGCCCGAGCCGCAGGTAGTGTCATGCCGCCGGCGTCTAGTCGCCGGTGGGGGCTATGGAACACCTGGCGTTGGCGGCGCCGTTAGGTCGTCCATTGTTTTCCTGTCCATTTCCGGGTTTTTGCCCGCTCTAGTCTTTCTCTGTCTCCCTGGTTTCGCTACTTAAGCACCGCCCACTTCCGGGTTCGGTGCGTTGCAACTTTGTTTCTTTCCCTTGTTGCTTGCTCCGTGTGCTTTTTCCTCCATGCTTACCTTGCTGACCCTTGGGCCTCCAGTCGGCGTCCCTTCGCCGTTCTTTCTCTCTTTTTTTCTCGCCCGCGGCGCTCCTTCGCCGTCCTGGTTCTCCTGTCTTCCTTTCCTTTTCTCTCTTTGCCACTTGCCCTCTCCGGCTGATTTTTCCTCGTCCACCTCTCCTGGAAACTTCTAAGGACTTACCTCGCCTTCCGACACCTGTCCAGGATCCTTGCTTCAGTCATCCTTCTTCTGACATCGGATCTGCAGATCTTCATCACTTCACTCTCCGGACCTGGTGGACTGTTATCTTGTTCACCGAGGGTTTTTTTAAGCATCCGCTTTTTTCCCTCATCTATTCGGTCCCTGCGGGAAGGAAGCCTCTTGCTTCCCTGCTTGGCAGGGAATCAGGGTGGCTTCCCACCGCGGACGGCCCTACCTCTTCTCAAAGAAGAAGAAGATCGGAAAGAAGGCTAACCGCCGCGAAACTTCTCCAGAGGACTCAGATGAGGAGGAAGGGGAGGAGGTAGTGGATATAACTGATACGCCTTCTAAAGCTGCAGAGGTTGACAGTTTGCAACGCCCACAGTTAAGAACCATGGCCTCTCCTGAGCAGGTGCAAGAACTGCTAACAGCTGTCCATAATCTCACTCAAGAGTTACAGTTAGTAAAGACGGAAAACACTAACCTCAGACAAAGGTTGGACTGCTTCGAGCAGTCCCGCAGTGACCTTCCTCCTATGCCATTATCCTGCGGCAAATACGACGGATCACCTAACAGATTTAAGGAATTCATGGAGGCTTGCGTGATTTATTTCACATTTAGACCTCAGTCTTACGCTACAGACCAAGCCCGCATAGGGTTCCTCATCTCTAATTTGACCAGAAATGCCCTGTCTTGGGCAGCCCCTTTGGTAACCAGTGCCAGTCCTCTCCTTCAGGATTATGCTGGGTTTACCGCCCAGTTCAAACTGGCGTTTGAACAACAAGAGACTACATTAGTAGCCAGTGAACAGCTACTAGATATCCGTCAGGGAAGCATGGACCTTTTGTCCTATATCTCCCGCTTTAAAAGGGGCCGCTGATGCAGGTTGGCAAGAGAACGCTCAGTACACTATTTTTCGTCGAGGTCTGAGAGAAGACCTTAAGGATGAAATTGCTAGGGTTAGCCGCCCTTCCACACTCTCGGAGCTCTGGGCTACTGTCCACCAGCTCGATTTTTGGTTATCCGAAAGACAGTCTGAGCGGCGGAGACAACGTGGGTTTCCCATTTCTGCTAACCCAGCTCCATCCTGCTCCGTTCCCTCGGGCTCAGCTAAAGACGAGCCCATGCAGATCGGAACCACCAGGGGACCTCTTACCCCCGAAGAACGGAAGCGGCGCAGAGACCTCAATCTATGCATGTACTGCGGTTCCAACACCCATGTCTTAAGGGACTGTCCAGACGTACCTCCCCGCAGGTCGGGAAACGCCATACCTCAGAACTAGTAGGGACCAGTTACCGAGGGGGCTATTCCGGTCCCTACGTGTCTCTGTCTATCACACCTACCATCAACCCCTCCGAAGACAATCGCCTCATGGTTATTGCAGTCCAGTTGAACCACTTACATCAGACATTCGAAGTCCTAGCGCTACTGGACTGCGGGGCAGCCGGATGCTTTATGGACGTCGTCTGGGCTGACAAGACTGGCATCAGTCGTCTGGAGAAGGAAGAAGACCAAAAGGTTGAGGGCGTTGTTGGTACACCCCTAAGCTCCGGTCTCATCACTCATGCTACCTCTCCCATGATCATGAAGGTTCTCCATCATACTGAGACCATCCAATTCGATTTGATCCAAGCAGCTCATTTTCCCGTCATCCTGGGGGTTTCCTGGCTCTGGAAGCATAACCCTACTATTGACTGGACCAAGAACCAACTGTCTTTTTCTTCTAGTTTTTGCAAGAAGTTCTGCTCGATACAACCCTTGGCTGCAACGATCCACACCCTTCCGGATCCTCCTACCCTGCCGGATGTTCTATCCGTGAACAATATTCCTAAGGAGTGTCTTCGTTATCAGGAAGTTTTTCAGGGTGAAGGTCCTCAAGAACTACCTCCACATCAGCCTGAGGATTGTCATATCACCCTGGTACCCAATGCGGTGGTACCGTTTGGCCGTATGTTTTCTCTTTCCCTCAAGGAGAAGAGAGTTCTCAAGGACTACCTGGACTCCAATTTACAACACGGTCTCATCCAACATTCCCACTCTCCTGCAGGGGCATCTCTGTTTTTTGTTCCGAAAAAAGGTTCGGATGAATTAACACCGTGCATTGACTACCGGGGCTTCAATCAAGTGACAGTAAGAGACCGTTACCCCATGCCTCTCATGAAGGATATCCTAGAGGCGGTGCAGGGAGCACGGATCTTTTCAAAAATCGACCTTCGAAGAGCCTACCATCTTCTACGCATCCATCCTGGGGATGAATGGAAGACTGCGTTCCGGACTCCGTTCGGTCATTACGAGTACTGCGTAATGCCGTTTGGCTTGGTCAATGCACCGTCTATCTTCCAGCGCTTTATGGACAAAACATTCTCTGATCTTCTTTTTCATTGTGTCATAATCTACCTCGATGATATCTTGATATACTCGAAAACTGCACAGATCCATAGTACTCATCTCATCCAAGTTCTTAAAAGGCTACAGGACCACCATCTCAAGGCCAATGTAGAGAAGTGTGTCTTTGGAGTTTCTCAGGTAACCTACCTTGGTTTTATCCTTTCCACGGAAGGCATCCGCATGGACCCAGCTAAGACCGAAGCTATTTTGCATTGGCCTACTCCGGAATCAGTGAAGGATATCCAAAGGTTCCTTGGGCTTGCAAATTTTTATCGCAAATTCATTCAGGGCTTCTCGGAGACTGTTCTCCCTATTACCAGGCTACTCAAGAAGACTTCCAATCCTTTTTCCTGGACTCACGAAGCTGATCTAGCCTTCTTACTGTTAAAGGAGAAGTTTTGTTCTGCCCCCATCCTCCGGCAACCAGACCAAGGATTAAGATTCATTGTGGAGACCGATGCCTTGTCAGCTGCTTTGGGTGCAGTTCTCTTACAGGAACATGCTGGACTTGAATACCCAATAGCCTATCTTTCCAAGACCTTGAATGTCAGTCAATCACATTACTCTGTCATTGAGAAGGAGCTTCTGGCCATGAAGACTGCTTGTGAAGAATGGCGACATCTTCTGCAGGGGGGCATTCACCCATTTGAGATAAGAACGATCACAAGAACCTCAAGGTCCTGCAGAATATGGAGTGCGTCAATTCACGCCAGGCCCGGTGGGCCCATTTTGTCTCTCAATACGACTTTCTCCTGACCTATCTACCGGGATCTAAGAATATCCTAGCAGATGCCCTTTCTCGAAGGCCATGTTCCGGTGGCACGACCAGAGAACTTCCCAGTTTGCTTCTAACGGATGTAAAATTCATATATACTGTAGTTGCCTTTTTGGAGAGGGTACGTAAAGGCACCCAGTCTGAGGGTATTCCCCATACCGTTCTCCACTCAGATGACATCATCATACAGAATGGCCTGGGATTCAAGCAACAACGTCTCTACCTACCCGATTCCCAGACTCGACGTACTGCACTAAGATGGTGCCACGATGATCTTGTGGCTGGTCACAGGGGGGCGAAGAATACTCTGGAACTTCTTCGACTGAGTTTTTGGTGGCCAGAAATGTCTAAAGAGGTGGACTTGTATGTTCGCTCCTGCCCTATATGCTGTAGATCTAAACATTCTACCCAACGACCCATTGGTTACCTACAGCAGAGTGAGGTACCAAAGAGACCCTGGAGTATTATCTCGACGGACTTCATCGTGGAACTGCCTGCTTCAGAGGGATGTTCCTGTATTATGGTCACGGTTGACTGTTTCTCTAAAATGGCCCATTTTTCACCCTTGGCTGGGTTACCCACGGCAGCGGAGATGGCAACCGTGTTTGCCAGAGAGATCTTCCGCCTACATGGCACTCCCAGTAGAATTATCTCGGACAGGGGTTCACAATATACGTCACGTTTCTGGAGGGAACTTTGTAAGAGGCTGGGCATTGACCGTGCCTTATCGTCAGGTTTCCATCCCCAAACCAATGGACAGACAGAAAGGACAAATGCCACTCTTGAGCAATATCTACGTTGCTTCACCAACAACCAGCAGGACAATTGGGTTAGCCTTCTCCCGACTGCGGAGTTTGCCTACAATAATTCTGCTCACAGTGCCACTGGTCTTAGTCCTTTCTACTGCTCTTATGGGTATCATCCCAGCTTTACTCCTTCCTTGTCTCTTGCTCCTTCTACTGTTCCTTCTGTGGACTCTCTTCTCCTCACTTTGCAAGAGGCCCATAAGACTGCCATCAATAGTCTACGGGCTAGTAGCCAGCGCTATTGTAATCAGACTAACCCCAAGTGCTTGCCCTCCCCCGCTTGGCAGAAGGGGACTAAGGTATGGTTATCCACCAAATACCTCCCGCGTTGGCTTCACCCCTCTAAGTTGTCTCCCAGATTCCTGGGACCTTTTCCCATACTGCGCAGGATCAACCCTGTTGCCTATCGGCTTTCTTTGCCCAAACACATGCACCGCTTGCACCCTGTTTTTCATTCCTCTCTTTTGAGGGAGTTTAGGCCAGATCCCTATCACCGCTCCATTCCGGCTGTACCGCCCCCGGTTGCTTTGCCCCGGAGGAGTATGAGGTGGCCTCCGTTTTGGACTCCCGCTTGCGGGGTGGTCGCCTGGAATATCTCATCCATTGGAAGGGGTAACCCCACTCTGAGGACTCCTGGGAACCTGTCTCCCATGTCCATGCCCCGTCTTTGGTTCAGAGGTTTCGTCGTCTCTTTCCGGGCAAGCCGGAGGGGTTCTCCATTGGAAGGGGGCATACTGTCATGCCGCCGGCATCTAGTCGCCGGTGGGGGCTATGGAACACCTGGCGTTGGCGGCGCCGTTAGGTCGTCCATTGTTTTCCTGTCCATTTCCGGGTTTTTGCCCGCTCTAGTCTTTCTCTGTCTCCCTGGTTTCGCTACTTAAGCACCGCCCACTTCCGGGTTCGGTGCGTTGCAACTTTGTTTCTTTCCCTTGTTGCTTGCTCCGTGTGCTTTTTCCTCCGTGCTTACCTTGCTGACACTTGGGCCTCCAGTCGGCGTCTCTTTGCCGTTCTTTCTCTCTTTGTTTCTTGCCCGCGGCGCTCCTTCGCCGTCCTGGTTCTCCTGTCTTCCTTTCCTTTTCTCTCTTTGCCACTTGCGGCTGATTTTTCCTCGTCCACCTCTCCTGGAAACTTCTAAGGACTTACCTCGCCTTCCGACACCTGTCCAGGATCCTTGCATCCTTCTTCTGACATCGGATCTGCAGATCTTCATCACTTCACTCTCCGGACCTGCTGGACTGTTATCTTGTTCACCGAGATTTTTTTTAAGCATCCGCTTTTTTCCCTCATCTATTCGGTCCCTGCGGGAAGGAAGCCTCTTGCTTCCCTGCTTGGCAGGGAATCAGGGTGGCTTCCCACCGCGGATGGCCCTACCTCTTCTCAAAGAAGAAGAAGATCGGAAAGAAGGCTAACCGCTGCGAAACTTCTCCAGAGGACTCAGGTGAGGAGGAAGGGGAGGAGGTAGTGGATATAACTGATACGCCTTCTAAAGCTGCGGAGGTTGACAGGTAGTCAGTTGTGCAGGCCTTTGAGCTGCGGAGCCTCACCCGCTCACCTCACCGACGGGCCAGGAGAAGCGCCTTGAGGATTCGCCCACTGCCAGTGTCGGGTCGACGGAGGACATCGCCATGGGTCTCCAGCGGTATCTGTAGGGCGCCCGGTTCTTGGAGTCGGGTTGTCTCTGTATGCCTTCTCTAGGAGGGTTCCCCGCGCACGACGTCGTGGAGGGGGCGGGCGCTGCGTCAGGGCCTCAACGGCCGCACCTCGTCCGTCTGTCGACTTAGGGGAGGATCTCGCGTCTCCTACTCTGATTTTCTCCGGGGTTGCAGGCACTGGTTCTCTACTGCATCCGCTACCCCCAGGGCGCAGCCGGGGTGGAAATAGTACACTTTAACGGGAGTTCTTGCAGGATAATTGTAGCGGCCGCCGGGAGCCGAGGCAGTTAGGTCCGCATGCGTCGGGCGCGCATACGCAGTGTCCACATAGGCTGCTTTTATGGCCTTGACTATATTACAACTGCACACCACTAGCTGTCTATGTTACTAGTGGCTAAGAACATGTGCAATGGACTTTACCAGTCCTACTGATAGCTCCCACCGAAACATCAAAGCCCTATCCCCTATACTTGTACACAGGAGCAACTACAACCACTGCTTGATTTGCTTGTTGCTCATGTTGGAAACTATGTGGGCTCATCTCACTTGCTTTCAGAAAATGCCATGCCACTTGGAGCATGCTGCCTTGCTAGATGATGTTTGTGTGTAACTGCTGTGCGCGCACTGTGGAATTCCGGACTTCATTTCCACTCCAACTTGGTGAGTGCCGCCATGGCCATCAGCTGTTCGATTCACGCAATATTATCTGCTGTGTACTGTACACCACCTTCAAGATGGCAACCTGAACAATCATCTCCTTTGTACCCTCTGGTACTGATGCTGCTGTGGCGTGATTGGCTGATGAACCATTGACTATGGCCAATCCGTATGCCGGAAGGTGGACCCCGGTCCCCCTCCCCAAGGCCCACCTTCTATGGCCCTGTTTGTTCCCTGTTTCTTCATTTCTCTTCTTCCTGCCTTCCTACCTGGTGTTCTCTCCCTCCCTGGGAACCTGCTCTGCTCACCCGACGCTGCTCTCGACTATGGGGGACATTTGCCTTCCATGGGCCCAGCCAAGTGCCACTTGGAGCACGCTGCCTTGCCAGATGATGTTTGTGTGTAACTGTTGTGCGCGCCCTGTGGAATTCCGGACTTCATTTCCACTCCAACTTCGTGAGTGCAGCCACGGCCATCAGCCATTTGATTCACACCAATATTATCCGCCATCTACTGTACACCACCTTCCACGATGGCGACCTGAAAGATCATCTCCTTTGTGCCCTCTGACACTGATGCGGCTGTGGCGTGATTGGCTGATAAAATATTGACTACGGCCAATTCGTACACCGGCAGGTGGATGCCGACCCCCCTCCCCAAGGCCCACCTTCTAAGGCCCTGTTTGTTCCCTGTTCATTACCGGATCGTGAGGTGAGCCCCCCTCTACCCCTGTACCCCTGTGATGCTTGTAACCCCCTTCCCACCACCTCCTTTCCCCTGTGATGCTTGTAGAACCCCCACCACCTCCTGCTCCCCCGTGTTGTTCACAGCTTCCCTGCTCCCCTGTGATGCTTGTAGCCCCCCACAATCCCCTTCTCCCCCGTGTTGTTCATAGCCCCCCTCCCACTACCCCTGTTCCCTGTGATGTTTGTAGCCCCCTACTCCCCTGTGTTGTTCGTAGCCCCCTTCACCACCCCTATTCCCCTGTGATGTTAGTAGCCCCCCCTCCACCACCTGCTCCCCCGTGATGTTCGAAGCCCTCCGCCCACCATCCCTGTTCCCCTGTGATGTTCATAGCCCCCTCCAACCCCTGCTCTCCTGTGATGTTTGTGTAGAGAAGGTCCCAAATAAAGCCTGCCCTCCAGTCGCCCATTTTGAAGTACCAGGAATGTTCACACCGAGGTATGTGACTTATGATGACCAAATAAACCAGCAGAGAGCCGCAGTAGGGCTCTGCTCAGTACCTATCAGAAGAGCAACACCTATTGAAGTCCCAATACCCAGAAAACCATGGACAGTAAGGTATCCATTAAGAAAACCCTACCAGCAAATGAGACGAAATGAAGATTGCCTCAGTACTGTCCCAGAAGAAACCGAAAAGACCTTAATGGAAGACGAATGGTGACGCCACGAGGACCCGGACAGACTCACAGATAGAAGAAATGACGACCCGAGAAACGCCATGGGTAAGGATATCGTGAACCTAAAATAAAAGATGATGTCCAAATGTAAAAGAATGAAGCTGTAAACATGATGAAGATATTCAACCAGCTAAACACCTGTAAATATGCTTGGAACCGCAAGAAAGCTAAGAAAACAGTGCGGCTTGCTATGCTAAGTAGAAGAATAGTGCGGCAAGCGCCATTATACATAATCTACCACAAAACGAAGCCCACTATTATAAGTGCGATTCCACTTTGCACGAAAAGCAGAATCAGCTCAGGTTACTAGAGGCCAAACAAGAAAAAGATTAATATTCTAGCAAAATGAGAAGAGACGGCTGAATCGAAACTCGGCAGATGCAACTCGTGCCAGGAAAGCCAAGGTCATACCAAAGGAATGAACGAACAGTAGCTAGGTATAATTTAAACTTAAGAACAGAAAATCAAGATAAGGAGGCGTAGGCAGGTGGCAAGCTAAATAAGAATCAAATACACAAATTGAGAGAACCCAGGCAAATTCACAGTGTGGGAAGCACGTGACCAGCCGAGCAAGAAGAAGCACAGGTTCACACCTACGCTTGACAGCCTCCCAAGTAGAGATATCAGAACTTTTCCAGACAGAAGATGCAGTTTCGAGGCCAACCACACTGAAATAATTGACACATAGTTGCTGAAGCGATGATTGATTGTAACCTTAATTGGAGGAAGCCCGGGTAACTGAGGGGCACCCCGCACCTGGCTGACCATTCTGCGTGCTGCTAATCATAATGGAAAATCATGCATGGGGTTGGTGCCAACCCAATCACGGTGGACCAAATAATCTAGGGTCCTATAGCTAATAGAACCAAAAGGACGTCATACTTTTAGTGACCTCTGCAGTAGTCATTTTGAAGGAAGGGCTTAGATGCCCACCTGACAGTGTTTTACCCAATCCCCTCACTCTATTACCATATACAGATATAGCACCTATATTAAAGTTACCTTTTCCTAACCAATAGAATTGCATGTTAACTTTTGAGCATTACACGTCAATCATGATGAGTTTTGAGTATAAATGTTGCAACTTGTATGAAGTTTGTTGGAGTTGAAGCGAGAAGGACGATCGCATCACTGCTGATTTCCATGACTCCTAGTTTTTTGTACTTGTCATTAAACAGACTACCTTTGCCAAACCATTGAGTTGTTCTTATTGATTGTTGTTGGAGTAAGAAATCTGCACCCCCATCCATCTCAAGGGTGCAGCTATCTCATCTTAAAGTACTTCGGAGCAAACCTCGGCTCTATGGGCCAGCTGGGGGACTCCGGAGTACACTTGGTAGCAGAGATTGATGGTTATCGATTATCGATTATTGATTAGAATAAGAAACCTATTGACCGTCGACATAAAGTGATTCTAGGTCTTCAGCAATGTCACGATTCCTTTGCTATTCGGCCGAGTAGACCGTGAAGCTCCCCGTAGACAGTGGTAGTGTAAGAAAAAACTGCAGACCAAGGTCTGAAGGGACCCGTGCTCCCCACATTATCCCTTCCCATTCCTAGAGGCAGCTGAGCGGGTGGAAAGCCGAAGAAGGCGGTAGCAAAGGCGGCGATCCCGAGGGTCCAGAGAGGAAATATGAGAATGGTGAGTAAAAAGATTGAATGTTTTGGCAAAAGTGCATGCTTTAGAACAAGTCAAGGGAAAAGGTAACAGAGGGATGTGGGAAAAAACAAAATATAGTTAGAAATAGAGAAGAATGTATATATATACGGGAATAATGACTAGAGAATGATTAGTAAATAAAGGTTACCGGGGAGGACACCCGAGAAGTGAGAGGATTTGCCTTATTCCTACGCTTTTAATACAAGCGGCTAGAAGAAATGTGTACCCATAGTCCCAAAGAAAGGGGAACGAATAGGCCACCACAACAATTAAAGGCGTCGTGAAAGGGGTACATTTAGACTCCATGTCGGGGTAATATTTAGAGGCAGAGATACCTGTGATCAGCTGGTGTTCGTCTAGTCTGTCAAGCGTCTGTTTTACATGTTTTTTGTTGTGACGTCATACATCGAAAAATTTTCCTTGAGAAAACTGATTTCAATTTTATGCGATTGAATAGCTGAGATAATATCACATATGAATTTATGTTTTTTGAGTAAATTAGAAGGTGTAAAATGTTATGAAAAATCTGGATTGGAGCTTCCAGTGTTTGGTGCTCGCTCATATTGCCGGAACTGTTTCAGTCACGCAAATGTGTTGACAAGTGTTATATAAGAGGAACGGGAACAGATTTAAGTATGGAAGACATGACTCCATTGACACACTTATTCAAACAGTTGCCAAAACACGCACCCAAGCTGAAGAAATACAGTACAGAGTGGGTTAAAGGAACCTCCCACAAAATGTTTATGCCATGGCCACAAGGTGGGTCCTTATATAAAGCTGTCTTGCAACATATGACGACATATTTGCATGCCACATACACAGGCAAAAAGTTAGACAAACACCTAGCTATTTTAGAACTTTGGAAAATGTATGAACAAGAGAAGGGAGAGAAGTCGCCAATAGATTGGATACTTAATGTATACATAGAGGGGGGTGAGATGCCTACCGCGCCACCCGCCTCATCTGAAACGAAAGTTGAAGAAAGTAAAGACGAGGGTTTATACCCGCTGAGAGAACTTAAAGCAGCCACGGAGTATAGCAACCACGCATATGAGTCACCTACGCAAAGTAGTGACAAAATCAAGGGAAAGATAGGGATAAGGATATTACCTCCACAGTCCCACGGGACAAGGGGAGACGCGATGATGAAAGAAGGGATCAGGCACAGACAAGTGCATCTCTCGACAAAGAGAGAGAAGGAAAAAGATGGAAAGGAAACAAAGACAGAACCGATGAGATAGCATTCGCAAAAAAACAAATGGATGGGAGGGCACATTTTATTGAAACTTGATGGCAAAGGCATTGATGATGCGAAACAAAAGGAGAGATTAGATGATGTACAGAGAAAGGGGAAAGAGAAGGAGTTAAGAGATGGAAGATTAAGAAAGAAAGACAAAGGCGAGAACAGCTATATTGCGGAGAGCAAGAAAGACAGCTCAATCACAAACCAAGAGTAGCCAATGATCAAGACAGACAGGAGCAGCAAAGGTCAGAGGAAGAGCAAAGGATATGTGAGAAAAGAATAAAAAGACGAAGAGATGAGGAAATTCGAAGGGCAGATGAACATAGAAATGAAAAGAAAAAGGAAGAAGATAGTCAGAGAAGATGTGAGGAAAGGCAAAGAATTTGATGACGATGTAGAACGTAAGCAGAGACAGAGAGCACGCAATCTTAAATATCTGGGGAGAGAGGTTAAAAAAACAGATCCAGTAGTAGATTGGGAAGACATCGAAGAATTCTTTCCTGCATATGATTCAGTACCAGGCACGTCTAAGGCAAGTATGGAAGATGACTTCGATACCAGAAGCATCAGAGAAATGATCAATAGAATATATGATGAAATGGGGTTAGAACAAACACCCCAAGGGGAGGGGGAAGACGAGCGCCTGGAGAGCACTCAGCTTTACGACACTGAGGATGTCTCCCGAAGTAGTGGGAGTAGAGAACTATCCCTGGATAGACTAGAGATAAGTAGGAGTAAAGAAGACGAAGAAGTGGCACGAGTTGGGCACAGAAAATGTCTGACTCAGAAAGGGAGGAGCGTGAGGAAAATGAGGAAGAGAGACAGAGCGAAAGACTCCCCCCAAGGGAAAAAGGAATAAGATGGTCAGACACTAGTGAGTCTGCACCGAGGGCATCAGAGTCAGTCACGCAGTCTGACCGACATGAAGAAGTATCTCACGGTCAGAAGGGGTGTCTGCACCGCTCTATGTAGACAGGCTCAGGACATTGCCAGGCAGACGGCGATGCTGGAATATTACCCCTGCAATAGACAGGAGAACAATGAGAGAAGAGAGAGAGGGCTATGCATCCCAATTTCCGCTACTCGAGAAGGGAGGAGTAAGACCACAATATATTTCATGGCCACACATGGATCGAGAAAACTTGAAAAACAAGCTTCCAATGCTGACATCGGGCGCCGGAAAGTGGATACACGAGTTAGAAAAAATGACAGGAGGAAACACGTTAGCTATAGGGGACATTAAGGGTCTCCTATTCGCCATACTGTCCATACGATGTGTGGACACGGGCAGGCTACCCTGGTGTAACCACAATTAATACCGCGCATGATGGAGCTCCATTTAACAATTGTAGAGACGCAGTATGGAAAGCGCTACGGGTGCTGTATCCAGACACTTCTGAAATGGGAGCTATAATGACACGAAAAAATTAAGGAGTCTGAGGATCCGTTAATTTATATACATAATTTTCAAGACGCATGGGTACTCAAGTCTCATGAATCTTGGACGAAATCTATACCTGTGTTCTACCATATATTGTGCCAAGGGCTGCCAGAGCCGGTACAGAAACAGCTCAAGAAATTGGTAGGAATTGAGGCTAAACCTTGGGCAGAAATACAGCTGACCATCACACACTATTGCAGACTACTGCAAGAAAAGAATCGCAAAAAGGAAGCTGCTCGAAAGGGTGAGGAAGTGAAATTGGTGCAGAAGAAATTGTCAAAATATGCTCTTGAGCGAGCCATGATAACTAGTGCAGCTGAATCGAGCATGCAGCAGGTGACTAATCCACAACAGAATAATCAGGGCAATGCAGGGTTTCACCCACAGGGAAGAGGATTTAGGGGAAGAGGATGGCAGAGTAATCAGTGAGGCTTTCAGAATAACCAAGGAGGTTTCCAGAATATGCAAAATGGCAATCAAGATATGTCAAATGGGCAAATGATCTGACCACCGCCAGCATGTTGGTTGTGCGGAATGACAGGGCACTTAGCACGCACATGCAGAAACCAAGGCATGAAGCAGAATGGCCAAGGGGCAGGAGCAGGCATGGCAAATCCACCTGCAGTTTTACAGCAGGGTGTTGCACAAAATCACACGGTGCAACAAGCGCCAGGAGCACAACAAGGCGTGCAACCTCAGAATATGGGGAATTTTCCACAAGGACAATCCCAACAGGCACCAATGCAACTGTCACAGACAATGAGCACAGGGCAGACCACAAACCCAGGAATGGGAAGCAACAAGGGAAATGGGGGAAATCCACCAGCACGCAGTGGGTAAAATGTGTATAGGGACTAGGACAGCTCACTGGGAACCCTGATGTGTTCTATCCTGTCAGTGACCAGACCCTCACAGGGAACCGAGCGTGGATGTCGTTATAGGGGATAAAGACAATTCCTTCCGAGTTGACACGGGTGCAACACGCTCGTGCATATGTGAAGGCAAGTTTTCCTTGTCCGGCGAGGCCGTAGATATTCAGAGTTTCACAGGAGCTACAAGTCGTGTTCCCTTCACAAATGCACTTCCAGTCTTTATAGGAGAATGTGAAATGAATGTGCCTTTACTATATTCGCGTCAGAGCCCAGTAAACATTTTGGGTAGAGATTTAATTACAAAATTAAACATGACAATCTCATTCACGGAGGAGGGCATAGTATGTTCAACTCCAGGAATGCACTATTCAAATGTATGCAAGATAATCAGAGCATACGCGGGATACACAGCCATGAGGGCTATACCATAAGAGCCAGAAATATTCGCATATGGTATGCGTGTGCTTATGGCAGGACTGCCAGGCCTTGCAGACAGAATCATGAGAACCCCAGATGAGTTCCTATTCAGACCAAGAATACCGATGCACGAGGAAAAGGGACAAGTATTTCCCTTGATGATACACACAGCTGCAGTACGAGGGAGAATGGCCTTGATTGACGGTTATGACGACGAAGGCCGACAATGGTGCACAGTAATCGCCATTGAAGAAGGATATCGATTGACGGATGTCACCTATGACAATCTGTTTGAAGAGCAAACAGATACGGGAGAGACAATGGTGGAAGTGAGTCTCACCTTTTGGGTGAGAATGATCAAAAGGGAAGTGCCTCCAAGAATGATGTTGGCACGAAACCGTCCTGAATATTTTGAGGGCGATATTGCCCAGGTGCCTGTCTCAGTATGGACTACAGGACCATATGATGTAGGCCTCTTGAAAGGGGTTGGAGAAGTGAAAATTAAACTGAAACCAGGAGCAATTCTCCCAAGAGCACGACAATATCCCATGTCCAGAGAGGCAGATGAAGGGATTTTTAAGACAATTTTGGCTATGATGGAACAGGGCATCTTAGTGATGTCAGAGTCGTCATGCAATACTTTGGTTTATCCGACCAAGAAATCAAAGGGGGGGGTCTTGGAGGCTAATCCAGGATTTATGCCCAATAAATGATATTGTTGAGGCCGAAGTCCCTAACCCGGCTACAATTCTATGTAATATACCTGTTGAGGTAAAATATTTCACGGTGATCGAATTGAAAAATGCATTTTTCTCAATCACGTTGCACCGGGACTCACAAGATCTGATGTCATTTACATTCAGACAAATGCATCTGAAAAGCACAAGGCTACCCCAGGGGTATTGTGAATCTCCATCTATTTTTAACAGAGTCCTGCAGATGGACCTAAGCAATATTGCATTAAGAAGTGTCGTCCTGCAATATGTGGATGACATCTTAATCTGCAGCACAACAGAAGAGCAATGCAGGCACGATTCTGTTCAGCTATTGACTATACTGGCTGAGAAAGGATATAAGGTTAACAAGGAGAAGTTACAATATTGTCAACTGGAAGTGCTGTACATAGGCCAGCTGATCTCACATGAGGGAAAGAGAGTGACCCCCAAAAGGGCTGAAGCCATACTGAACACGGCTAAGCCACACACGATAAAACAGATGCAGAGGTTTTTAGACCTATGCAACTAGTTCCGAACATGGGTCTTTGACTATAGCTCTGACACTAAGCCTTTACTTCAGGCCCTAAAGAAGCCCCAAGTAACGAAAGAAAAGATCAAATGGTCTAAGACCATGGAGAAAGGATTTGCTGAACTCAAAAAAGCCATTTGCACAGCACCAGTTCTATGGATTCCTAATTATACAGAGGAATTTTACCTGTTTTCACACACGAATGGCAGCGTTATGATGGCAGTGCTCCCACAGAGAACCACATTGGGGTACAAACCCCTCGCATACTATAGTGGAAATTTGGACCCAGTAATGAGAGGTCATTTCCCATGTGGACAAAGTTTAACTGCCGCGGCGTTAACCATAGAGAAGGCTACAACCATTGTGATGGGATGCTCCATGACGTTGTACGTCGAGCACTCACTATTTGCCATTCTAGAGAAACCAAAGGGCACATTGATATCTCAGAGAGCTTCTGCTTATGAAGTGATCATATCAAATCCATCGATTAAGGTAGTCCGATGTAAGATAGTGAACCGAGCTACATTTATAGCAGAGCCAGTCACTGAAGGAGAGCCAATACATGACTGTGCAAACTATGAAGAATTCTATGATGAAATTCCCAGAGTAAAAGAAAATGCCTTGGCAGAAGGAGAAATCGTCTTTATTGACGGGTCTTCGAGAATCGATCAAAGTGACAGACAAAGATATACAGGCGTTGCTGTAATGAAGCACACAGCAAATGGAGATTTTCTTGTACTTATTAGTGCGCGAATACCCTCTCATTATTTAGCACAGGCTGCAGAATTATTGGCACTGATACTCGCCTTGAGAATCACGCAGACCAGGAAGTAACAGTGTACAGTGACTCTGCCTATGCGACATCGACAGTGCACGCAGGCTAAGCACGCTGGAAAAGGAGGGGCTACTTCAGAACAGACGGCACGCCAGTGCAGCACGCAGCCTTATTGGACAGGCTCATTAAGGCACTACAGCTCCCAGTGGGCATAGCGGTTGTAAAATGCGCCGCCCACACAACGGGGACAGATTTTATCTCACAAGGAAATCAAGCAGCAGACACGGAAGCCAAGCGTATGGCATCCAAAAATGAAACGATCATGGAAGTGGAAGTTATCCATGCCAATGAGCGAATGATGGTTGCACGGATTGCACCTGAAAGTTACAGTAATTTGGGGCAAACACAGCTAATGGAACTCCAAGGGGAGGCCCCACAGGAGGAAAAGAATCTTTGGAAATGTCAAGGGCGTTCTTTAAACCCCTCTGACAGCTTATCCGAGCACGTCGCATTTCTTATAGTAAATTGTACAATATGCCAACAATTCACGGCTGGGCACACATTGAAAGTAATGAGAGGAGTCATCCCCAGTCCAAATGGGCCTTTTCAGCACTTGCATATCGATTACATCGACATGATTCAAGTATGTAACAGGTACAGATATTTAATTGTTGTGGTGTGTCCATTCTCTAGATGGATTGAGGCAGGTCCTTGTACACACCCAGACTCTACCTGTGCGGCCACATTTTTTGTGAGGGAAGTGTTCCCCAGGTGGGGGGTGTGCGAGGTCATGAGATCAGATAACGGCCCTCACTTTGTAAATGCAATATTTGAACAGATTAGCTTGCTGCTTGGTATAAAGCACAAGTTGTCGTCGGTGTATCATCTACAAGGTAACGGGATCTGTGAGAAGCTCAGCAGCTTGTTAACGGAAAGGATAGCCAAGTTGAAGCTTACTCTAAAGAAGGGATGGTTGCACTGCCTTCCTTTGGCACTGAATGCACTTAGGAACCAACCCGGTTCTGACCATCATCTTACGCCACACGAGATAGCCACAGGAAGAAGAATGAGAACTCCCTTGACACCCCTAGATAGAGCTAGATGTGATGTCCAGTCAACAGGAGAAACTTTAGGGACTGAAATGCAAAACTACCTGAACTGCATGACATCTTTCCTTACTGTAATTTCAGACCAGCTGCAGCGATGACGTAAAGGGTACCATTTGTTTTCCCTGGAGACAATATCCTTGTAAGGAATCATACAAGGAAAAAGCGGGACAAGCCAAGATTTAACAGTCCCTTCGCAGTGGAGGACTGCACTCCATCCGCAGTGAAACTACAAGGCAGGAGAGCTTGGATTTTTCTGGCCGATATCAAACCATACGTCGGAGAAGGCCCCTTGCCTGTACCCCAACGAGAGGAGTCAGCGAGCGAAGGGGAAGAACCACAGCATGTGCAGACGAGATCCATGACAAGGAAGCAGGACGCATGACCAGCCAAAGACAAAGGACCTTTGCAAGATGTGGCTTTAATTGGACACTTCCTCTAAGCAAAAAAGGGGACAAGGACATAAAAACGGACATTCTGTGCATCCTAGGTGCAGGCTGAAGAATATTGCACGTATAAGCCACAACGTAGTCTGTTGACTTTGAACTTTGAACTAAAGCACACTTAAGCCTTGATGAGAAAAGAACATGCCAAATTTTGACCGAGGACACCTACATTGGAAACAAATACAGTATCCTGACTCATTCCACACGAGACCCTATTCGGAATCACTTATGGTGTCCCACAGTAGTGACATCACAAAGGGCGTGATAACTTATTTTAATCTAGTGCTAAGATCATATCCCTCATTGGTGGGAAGGCTCACCAATATCACTGACTTTCATCAAGATCCTGACAACGAAAAGACAATAAAGAGATTGCTAACTGTTATTGCCGAACAATTTCTCTTACTTCCTGAGTACATTGAGAAAGAACCAAATGTCTGAAACGGAGACGGAAATACATGAGCTTATCAACGCATTGTTCTTTCGTATAATTGAAGACTTTCCAACTCTTGTCGGAAAAACAACAGACACACTCACGTTTCTTTGAGATCCAGCAAATACAGAACACTTAAGCCAACTCCTAAATAAATTGTAATCTTAGTTGCACTCCACGCGAACAGACAGTGCAGACATTGTTTACATTGAAGAGAGTATACAATTCTTAACCTCAGCAAGACAGGACGGATGTCCCTGTCACTAGAAGACAGCAGGTTGGCTCACAAGGACCTTTTTTGTCTAGTCACTGACTTTCCAGAGATAGTGGGGAGACTGATCGATGTTGATGTCCTCACATTCATCAGAGATCCAGCTAATGTTGCACAGTTGGGCATGCTCTTGCATGGAATCGTGCTACAAATAGAGCTCTCGAACCATCAACAGAATTATCTGTGGAGATTCTAAAAGGCTTTCCACCGAGGGACTGATCAAGGAAGCAGTGTCAAGAACTTCACTTATTGCATTTGTTATTATTCTGTCCTTACTCTTCATATTGACCAGCATACAATATGTCCTCAGGACTGATGCAAATCCAAGGAGTGGGAGCTTACTTACTTTGAACATGCACAGTAAAAAGACTTACTGAGGTGTTATTTGATTTGATTTTTCCCATAGTCTAGCAGAGGAACTGTATCCTGAGATAAGAGACAACTCATCACCCGCAAGAGGGGGGACACTTGTGGAGCACCTGACACTCTTAAACACAGAACTCGAAAGACAATTGTGGTTAAAGGATTACAATAAAAAGTGACATTTGGCGAATGATCGAGATGGGGTTCCAGAGCAGCAATCTGGTCCTCCCGCCGGAGGAGAGACATCCACGTTTCTCTGGAAGTAAATGCTGCCGCCTGACATACGGGGGCATAATGTATCTGTGTATCATATTCATCATTGTCTTACTGTCTTTAACGATCAGAACTGCATTTTTTATTGGTGCACAAAGCATTCCAATACCAGTGCACCTACCTAATGATGCACGCATGAAACCCACAAAAGCACCCAGACCTTACATAGTCATTCCAGTCCCTAGAAGATCTGAAAGTGGAGTGAATGAACTTGAAATGGATGTGATTAGCAATGATACACACACACTTGTGGTAACAAACAAAAAGAAAAGCCAGAGACAGGGTCGGCAAGGAGTGAATGAAGAAAGATTATTGACAACCACACGCACACAAACACTGAATACACACTCAACAGGCCTAGTGTCAATAACTGCAGAACCACAAGCCAAAACAGTAGAGAGGAAGAGACTGCATGCCATAAGAAACTCCACATCAGATGTTGTGGAAAGACGAGGAGAGTTGGGAAGAAATCCCACAGAAACAGCCACGTTCAAAACTTTTAAGAAAACAAGAGCCAACTCAGAGGAGCTCTCTGCACGAACACAACTGATAGTAGACTCATTATGGCCGTCCATAGCCAAAGCAAGAAGAATACAAGAGGAACAGAAGAATAGAACCGCAGAGACTGTACTGCCAGGAATATATGTTCCAACACAGGGGACAAGTACCAGTTCCACAGTGCAACCATATACTAGTACCATATACTAGTACCAGGCCAGAATGGATACAAACATTTCTAGCCAGACAGAAAAAGACGTATGAGGCCCAGGAAAGAGCTGCCAGACATTTGTCCACTCAAATGGCGCAGATGAGGAGGCCTGCACCATGGACCGGGATACCTGAGAATCCTCCAGCAAGAAAGAGCCATACAGATGCATTTAGGGATGTAGTTATAGCAAACTACAAGAAAACACTAAGAATCAAGAGAAGCATGCATGTAGATGACAATGAACTAAACGACTACCTGGACAGCACAGCACATCTGGGAAATAACATTTGGTACCAGCACATGAAGGAAGTTGGAAGATGAAGTTCAGAAAGGGAATGCTTTGTTTGTGCACTCCTACCATACAGCATAGGGAAATCCAAGATCTTCGCAGCTGTAGAAATTGATTTCCAGACAGCACACTGTCTTTCACACATAGCCATGTGTAAAACTAGAGGCCAGTTTATGGGAAGTGAAGCTTCCCTAATATGGGCAACGGAAACAGCCTATCCCGATGAAGATGATTATGTTCAAGACATTAAGACAAGAAACAGAGCTCATACTAGGAATCATGTGATCAGATACGAGAAGCCTGGAGTTAAAGGAGCAGGAATAAGATGGGAAGTGAACCCGAAACTAAATGTCCGAGGAAAAACTCCAGAGGAAGCTCGAAAGTGGAAGATCAGAGCCCAAATGCAGATTTGGGGAACAGTGCTTCACCAGATGGATGGGAGAAAGGAGTGGCGATTTGCAGAGCCTGGGTAATCACTGGACTCTACAAAGAAACTGTTGACATTGTGCAGAATGGCAGCAAGCCATTATGGCTAAGACTTGCAAAACTACTGACATGGGTCGAAGACAGAGGAGGACCCTTACAGATAGTGCCACTGGAGAGCCCAAAGTTCTGCTTCAGAAATAACAGCACAAGAAAGATGGGAGAGAATCAGAACTGTGGATGAGATTTTCATGCTCCAGGAATGGTTCATGGCACTGCCGTAATTATGGACCATTATTGGGCATGCAGATCCAAAGCATACATCAGACTTCCGAAGAACTGGGGAGGTATATGCACAATAGTGAATGTCCACATTCCAGCATTGGTGATCCTGAAAAGTGACCTGAATATTGACAGTTTCCCGAAAGCAGATGCTCACCTGAGGAAGAAGAGATCTGTAGAACTGATAACCCGAATGAAGAGAGAGAATTACTTCTCTGCCAAATCAGAAGAAGCATTTCATGCAATCCCATATGAACACAGGCTGTTTAGCCTCACCTTATCAGTGTTCACAACGATTTTCATGCCGAGAATCCAAGTTGGAGTAAATACTAAATGGTTGCAGATAATCATATGGAAGTTACTGCAGACCATCAACACGACCATAAAAGGATTCAATGCGATCAAGGAAGAGTTAAGAACCATCCGACTGATGACTCTCCAGAACAGATATGTCCTTGACATGATTACAGATATGGATGGAGGAGTTTGTACAAAAATAGGAGAATCATGTTGCACATTTATACCTTCTCACGATGAGGAGAATGGAACTTTATTGGAAGCCATAGGTATGCTAACAAACCTGCACAAAGATGATCGATGAAACTGACGAAGTTGATGATGACAGCTGGTTTGGATCACTGTTTTCATGGGTCCCGCAATGGATGGCAGACACATTCAAGTTCTTGGGGGCACTGTTAGTGATGATATTGCTAGGATTTTGTTTTATCAAGATAATAATCTCTCATTGCCAGAAGACTGCAAAGAAAGCCATAGTGATGAAGATCATGATTGATGTGAAGCCAGGATGGAAGCCCAAAGACCTGACTGATGAAGAAATAAGAGACTTTGAGAAGGGCAGCATTCACACACCAGAAGGAACTAAGTTTCTCTATCCAAGAAAACACAGAAATGATGTGGGAAGATGGGTTTACTGCAGCCCAAATGGACAATGTCAACTAATGACATGGAATAAAGACGAACATGTAAGAACAGCAGGAAGCTTGAAAGGAATAATACAAATATGGACTCCAAAAAGACACTTTTTCAAACCATCATGTATAGACGCAGAAGAGGAAGAAGGAATGAACCCAGGCGATGGAGTAAAGATAAATACAGAAGAATCGAGTAAGATGAATCCAAAGACGGAGATGAAAGTGGTCGATGAATCGCCCAGAGGGGGGAGTTTAGAGGAGGTCCTAAGTAAAGCCTGCACTGAGGTCGCCCATTTTGAAGTACCAGGAACGTTCATACCGAGATATGTGACGTATGATGAGCAAATAAACCAGCAGACAGCCGCAGTAGGGCTCTGCCCAGCACCTATCAGAAGAGCAACACCTATTGAAGTCCCAATACCCAGAAAACCATGGACAGTAAGGTATCCATTAAGAAAACCCTACCAGAAAATGAGATGAAATGAAGATTGCCTCAGTACTGTCCCGGAAGAAACCAAAAATGCCTTAATGGAAGACGAATGGTGACGTCACGAGGACCCAGACAGACTCACAGATAGAAGAAATAATGACCCAAAATGACACACAGAGACGAAACCCCATGAGTAAGGATATCTTGAACCTAAGATAAAAGATGATGTCCAAATGTAAGAGAATGAAGCTGTAAACAGGATGAAGATATTCAACCAGCTAAACACCTGTAAATATGCTTGGAACCGCAAGAAAGCTAAGAAAACAGTGCAGCTCGCTATGCTAAGTAGAATAATAGTGCGGCAAGCTCCATAATACATAATCTACCTCTAAACGAAGCACGGTATTATAAGTGAGATTCCACTTTGCACGAAAAGCAGAATCAACTCGGGTTACTAGAGGCCAAACAAGAAAAAGATTAATATTCTAGCAAAACGAGAAGAGACGGCTGAATTGAAACTCGGCAGATGCAACTCATGCCAGGAGAGCCAAGGTCATACCAATAGAAGGACGAACAGTAGCTACATATAATTGAAACTTAAGAACAGAATATCCTGTCTCTGAAAGGCCAAGATAAGGAGGCATAGGCAGGTGGCAAGCTAAATAAGAATCAAATACACAAATTGAGAGAAACCAGACAAATTCACGGTGTGGGAAGCACATGACCAGCCGAGCAAGAAGAAGCACGGGTTCACACCTACACTTGGCAGCCTCCCAAGTAGAGATATCAGAACTTTACCAGACAGAAAATGCAGTTTCGAGGCCAAACACAGTGAAATAATTGACACATAGTTGCTGAAGTGATGATTGATTGTAACATGAATTGGAGGAAGGCCGGGTTACTGAGGGGCAACCCGCACCTGGCTGACCATTCTGCGTGCTGCTAAGCAAAGTGGAAAATTATGCATGGGGTTGGTGCCAACCCAATCACGATGGACCAAATAATCTAGGGTCCTATAGCTAATAGAACCAGTAGGACATCATACTTTTAGTGACGTCTGCAGTAGTCATTTTGAAGGAAGGGTTTAAATGCCCACCTGACAGTGTTTTACCAAATAACCTCACTCCGTTTCCATATACAGATATAGCACCTATATTAAAGTTACCTTTTCCTAACCAATAGAATTGCATGTTAACTTTTGAGCATTACACGTCAACTATGATGAGGTTTTGAGTATAAATGTTGCAACTTGTATGAAGTTCGTTGGAGTTGAAGTGAGAAGGACGATCGCATCACTGCTGATTTCCATGACACCCCGTTTTTTGTACTTGTCATTAAACGGACTCCCTTTGCCAAACCATTGCGTTGTCCTTATTGATTGGTGTTGGAGTAACAAATCTGCACCCCCATCCTTCTCAGCTATCTCGTCTTAAAGTACTTCAGAGCAAACCTCGTCTCTATGGGCTGGCCGGGGGTCTCCGAAGTACATTTGTAATCCCCCTTCCACTACCCCTATTCCCCTGTGATGCTCATATCTCCCCCATGTCCCCCTACTCCTCCGTGATGTTTGTAGCTCCCCTCCCACCACCCCTGTTCCCCCGTGATGTTTGTAAACCCCCCACAGCCCCCTGCTCCCTTCGTGATGTTCGTAGCTCCCCTCCCACCACCCCTGTTCCCCTGTGATGTTCGTAGCCCCCACCATCCCCTGCTCCCCGTGGTGTTTGCAGCCCCCCACCATCCCTGTTACCCCATGATGTTCATAGCCTCCTCCCACACCCCTGATCCCCCATGATGCTCGTAGCCCCCCCACCACCCCGTGCTGCCCCATGATGGTCGTAGACAATCTCCCACCACCCCTGTTCCCCTGTGATGTTCGTAGCCCCCCTCCAACCCCTGCTCCCCCGTGATGTTTGTAGGCCCCTCCCACCACCCCTGTTCCCCCTTGATGCTCGTATCCCCCCACCACCCCCTGGTCCCCTGTGATGTTCGTAGCTCCCCTCCCACCACCCCTGTTCCCCCGTGATGTTCATAGCCCCCTGCCATCTTCTGCTCCCCTGTGTTGTTTGTAGCCCTCTCCCAGCACCCCTGTTCCCCCATGATGTTCGTAGCCCCCCTCATACCACCCCTGTTCCCCGTGATGTTCATAGCCCACCACCCCTGTTCTCCCATGATGCTTGTAGCCTCCCCACAACCCTCTGCTCCCCCGTGTTTTTGTATCCCCACTCCCTCCTCCCCTGTTCCCCTGTGATGCGTGTACCCCCCCACCTCCACCCCTGCCCCCCATTTGTCTCCACATCACTGTTGTTGATGTTGTCATGTTTCACCTTCGGTTCACTGTCACCAAACTTGTTGCAAAGCTTGGACTTGTCTCTGACACTGTCTTGATGCCTCACCTACCGACTCGTACGTTTGGCGACCTGTCTTCATTGACTTCTGGTCACTTGACATTTTGCGCTTCGTCTTCTCAACTAAGTACGCTTGGTCGGACCAGGTTCATGTTTGTGTTTCATTGGGCCATCCTGATTCCTTGGTCCATTATGCTCTCTGTAACTTTATGATTTTTTGTCCTCTGCAACTTTCTCTCTCCCTCTGCTCTCCCCATCTTTGCTTACTCTCTGCTCCCCCTTCCCTTTCCCTCTTTTTTCTTTGCACTTATGCTATCAGTATTGTCCCTTGGACCTGTTATGATAGCAACAACTGTCTGTCCCTTCTCCCTTCCCTTACTTGTTCCATTCCCCCTTCACTTCCACTCCTCAGCACTATCTTAAATGTCATCAGGCATAATACGATAGTTGCTTGTTTTGTTCTTTGCCCCCATCTCTCACCGCTCCCCCCTCCTTTTTGTATTCTCCGACTTTACCAGAAATGTCGTCAGGCCAATTACGGTAGTTGCCTGTCTATTTCCTTTCTTACTCCCTCCCCCTTCCTTCCTTATGTGTCTTAGCACTTGCACTATCTGAAATGTTGTCAAACCTAGTACGATAGTTTTTCACATTCTTATTGTTCACGGCCATTCAAGAATGTATCTGTATTTTCCCTTGTTCCCTCCCTTGCTGTGAAGCACTTTGAAACACATCATATCAAAGTTCATCCTATATCTATTCCTTGCCAGGCCTGCAAATGGTAACAGTTTAATGTGTGGCCAATTGCGGGCCAGGGCCACAAAGTCCCATTATGGTTTCATGGTCAATAGAAGGATGGAGAATGCTAGGAAAGTGCTCTAGCTAGGACAGGAATCTTCTCAGAGATTCTGGGGACACCGATTTTTCTTGTTTTTATGAATAAAATCATCAAAAAGACAAAGCGAATAATGCAAAACCCTGCGTCTTTCCCCGATACGAAGCAATGGAGAAGCTCCATTGTCAGCATATATCAAGTCCTTGACAGACGCATACATTCTGTTGAGGGGTTCGGCTTTCCTCATGGTGTTGGCATGCAAAATTTTGAAGTTAGGGGCAGTTTCACAATCAAATGTGTAGCTAATAAGGGATCCATTGCCTCCCCCTTGATACCCAGCAGAACAGAAGAGTGATTGCCCTATATAGGGTACCCCAGCATGCCTGTATGTCTGTCGTTACCTGAAGCCAAAAATGTCTTAATGCTAGGCATGACCGCCGCACATGGACCTATGTCCCTTATTCTCCTTATGTGAATTCCAGTTAGAGGGCAAAACCATCATAATAGAAGTTTATATTGTTATTCTAGCATTTGGACACTGGAATATAGTCACCCAATCATTCTGAAACACAATAGCCCGACATCATCATTTACTTAAACTCCCAATTCCCCCTCCGAAGCAAGGATGTATTTCTCATTTCTAGTAGACTTCAGGGTGGGCCGCTGATTGAAAAAAGATGGCTATGCCATTGGAAATCCAGAGGCACCTCTCCTCCAGGTGATGTGCAACAGTTCTTTGTATTTTTGCATTTTGGTAGGCGCAGTACAATACATATTTATCAGGTAAAGTTTATGGTGCGCTCGATAATATGTGTGGCCAATTGGGACTTTAGCGAAACACACAGTGTTCTTTCCTTGAGGAGACAGGCACTTCTCACTGCTATGGGCTCTGATTCAGTTGGACTCCATCTTCCTTATTTTCTATTTTCTATAGCTCACCTAGGGTAGTACCAGTTGAACAGTCAAGGAACAACTCTCAGGGGTTTATGTTAACTGTCTGCAAAGAGTGTATCACCTTATTAGATTCAATAAATTGAACTTTATGTAGTAATATCCAAATATAAATATCCTGTGTAGGTAGTTTAAACAAGGGGCACTCTCATACAGACCATGTACATTTTTCATGTTAATTATGAAAAGGCAAAGGAAGCACCTTTTGTCTTTTCTTAATGAGCACACAATTTCTTTCAATGATTGTTTTCCAAGTAACTCCATTGTGCCCCGTGCCATAAAGCTTCCATCGATGCACAGCTTTTTCCGCAAAGTATTATGAAGAATCCTGAGGATCCCTCACTAAATCCATGCCTAAAGTCTCCTCCCAGGTGGCCAGGAGAGGGCAGACATTTCCTGATCCCAATCCTGGGGGTGGTGTACCATGGGAGGATCACCTGGGTGGAGACAGTGCCCGGGGTATTGAGGAGAATCAGCGGGATGAGACACAGCATTTTTCCTCTAAAAGGGATAATCTTACCACCATGCCAGAAGAGATTGTGGCTTATTGTCATTTGAACATCTCTCAACCTCCTAGTAAAACTGAGATGGTACATTCTAAGGTAGTGAGCTCACAACATATTATGTCAAAAGAACACATCTTTTGTATCCCTAAAAACAAACATCCTCAAAAGTATACTACAGGAAATGGCACAAATGCTGCCTTCTCTACACCCTCTTTCGCTAATAAGGTTGAAACCCACAATTCCTCTTATGGAAATAATAAGGGATTTGAATATACCCTTAATTCTATAAAAGAAGTGGAAAAAACAAATTCTTCTAAAATAAACTACATGTCCCAGAATCCCTTTGGGACTGCAATGAAGAAGAGGGATGAGGAGGCATATAGAAGTGAAGGACAGGCAAGTAGGCCTAACAGCCTTTTCCAGGGTCAGGCAAATAACAATCAGGGCCTTCACCTGAAATCAATTGCCCCACCTAAGAGGCATAATATGCTGCAGCAGGAGGGGGAAGGTAGAAGGAGCAGTAGAAGAAGCTATGAATGGAGCTGGAGCAAGAGCTGGAATGCTGGCAGGAGTAGCAGAAGGACAAGAGCATGAGGCTGGCAGTTCATGAGGAAGTGTGTTTACTTAAGGAACGCCGGGACAAGAGGAAAGCAGATTTCACCTGCAAGTCCTGAGAGTTTCCTGTGTTCACAAACCCTGCTTTGACATGGCTGCATTGAGAGAGACGTGTCAATACTGAAGGTCTTCCCAGGTGCCCCGAGTGGCTGTGATTGCAGAGCCATGATCGTGCTACGCTCTGAGGCCCATGTGCAGAAGCAAGCAGAGGGACAGAGGAGTGAAGGAGACTCCCTGTAGTTAAGGCCGGACTGGAGACACCCCTGCTGCAGAGGGGTGTGGGTCCCAACAGTGCCTAACGTAGTCGCAGAAGGAGTAGAAGTCAGGAAGCGGAAGCAGCCCACAACTGCAGTGTTCCTAGAGCCGGTGAGTGAAGCTGCGTGTTCAGGTTCACTTTAAAACCCTTGCTGGTAATTGTTACCAGCTCTGCACTAACTCGCGTAAGAGTAGGAGCGATGAGAGGGAGTGAGCAAATGACTGTTCATTTTTGTGACGAGGCCGGCTTATAATGACAATGTGTCACACGCACTTCTGCAGCAAGTTGAAGTGCTCGCGTGTAAAAGAAAAGCTTTCATTTTCCAATTTCAGATTGTTTAACGTTATCGGATTGGTTGCGTGTCTCCAATTAGAAAGTTGAACGCTTTTACAAATCACTCAAACCTAAAGCTGACTTTCACACATTGTTACAAGGCATAATACATCAAAGAGAGGTTGTGTGTGAACAATTGTGATTCCCAACTGCAGTCAGCATATAACTCTGTACTATCAAAGTGGAATACAATTCTTTAGGGGTCTTAAAGTTAAAGATCCTCTTCAAAGAGTGGTTGCGTGTACCTAAATCTGTTTCTCTTCTGAAGATTGAACCTTGTAACGTCCAGAACAAGTATTTCATAAAAATAGAAGTTGCTAAACTGATGAGAAGAGCAAGCATTACCCAAGCCATTAGGGGAATCCTTACTGTAGTGAAACCAGCCCTGTTGAAATCTAGCCACCTGCATTCTGAGGTTGTTGAAGTTGTTAAAGGTGCAGTGTCCTCTGATACAAGTGTGACATTGTTATGCCAAGTTAGAAGAGTGGCAATACAGCTTCAGTGTAGCTACTGGAATCAAGAGGCTGCCCTTTTCTTATAGCCTATGAAAAAAGAGTGCATGCCTACCTGTGGAAGTCAAAGAGTCTGGTCTTTAAGCTACCTAACAATTCTAAAGTATCAAGTGGAAGTAGAACTACCTGAACTGTGGTGGTGTATAAAACTGTCGGAGCATGTTATACTTAAGTTGGTTGAAGTAGTAGCATACTGTGGAACAAAAGGTACAGTAATGATAGTAGAGGAGGGTTGTTAAGAGGAAAGGAACACCCTAAGAAGAAACATCCTGACAATTATACTAGAGACACTGCAGAGGTCAGAACTACATGGGAAGTTATTGAAGCATAAGTTGTTTCTTTATCCTTTTGAATTGTGGCAATATAATATTGGAAAGAGGGTATCCAGGATTACCATAGGTGCTGTTTTCCTGGCTGGGATTGGAAGGGGAACATTTCAACAGAAGGATGAAGAACTGTTACCAGTGGATTTTTATTTGGTGACATTTTGTTTTCTTTGGAACTTGCACAAACTGATTCAAGACTTTACGTTTCTTTTTGAACACTTGGAGAAATTGACTTTGAACAATCTTGGGAAGGGATTTTCCCAGAACAGGTGAAGGTCATCCAATACCCTGGTTGTTGGTTATTTACTTATTTATTTTGTTTATAATTTACTTTGAATGTTTTGTTGTTTAGTGTGAGGGACAGTTTTGTTTATGCCAGCAGTTATCCCCTTAGACTTTAGATTTGATAGGCAACTCCTTGATAGAGTAGGTTTAGTGAGGATTAATTTGCACTTTTTATCTTTAATAAAATGATTAGTTTGGATAGAACCACAAGCAGTTGTTCGCCTCGCATTGCTGACCCTCACAGTATGCAGATTGCAATGCAGGAATGTGTTCTTCTCATTGGAAAAACAATGCCAAGCCTGGCAGATGTAGAAGTTGACATATAAGAATGCTAGGCTCCTAGGGTCATTTGACTGCTGTCTGCCTCTGCCACCGTGCTCCCAGCCGTAATTGTACTATTTGCCTTACAGTGGCTTCATTTCTTTTTCTTGGGCAAAGAAATTACACTGATGGGAACCTCAGACAATCTTTGTTCTGTCCTTGCTTCTATTGCTCTTTCATCACACATAGTCGCACATGTCCAGGGACAACAGCAGCACCATTATCAACATTAGAGTGGGTTGTGAAATGTCAGTTTTGGACAGCTTTCTGTTGTAAAAAAAAAACACCAAGAAATTGATTCTCTGGTACTTTATTGCAAACATCCTGATAATGACTTGTTTAAGCGACTGGGATTGTGAAAGTGTACTGATTGGAGGGATGCCTGGCTCCCTATTTGTATTTTGCATTTCTATTTTTATTTATTTGAAGAACAGGAATGCTATTTTCAAACAAAAACTACTTTCAATGGCACATTTACAGATGGCGTAGGCATTCCCACTAAGGATACCTGTACAATATGTGGTAAGTCAGACTCAGGAGATGGACAAGAGGTATCCTTTGCAGTGTGAGGTTCATTACACCAGAGGAAGAAAGGCTGTCCATGACCCTAACTTCTATGGTGTTCTTTGCCCGATCTCAAAGAAAAATTACAAAAAGGTGCTCATCAGGATGTCTTACAACAAAATTCAGCCCTCCATCCAAACTAAATCTACCCTAAACTCTGTTCCTTGCCCCTAATACAAAAGACTGACGTACATGTAACCAGAAAAGTCTGTACAGGATTGTCTCTCACCCTGGATGTGCTGGCCGGTTTCTGATTCCCACCCCAAATGCCTCTCTGGCTTTCTCCAGGACATCTGCCTGATTATATCATTCAAAACATAGTCTTTCTCTTTTCCTGGTGGCAGTTAGCGCCTGGCCCCGCCTACGTGTCTCTATATCTTTTCGTAGGCCATGTGCCTTATTATGCAGTTCAAGTGTATCTTTTCTCTGAAAGAACAGCCTCTGAAACGTATAGCTGAGCTGTGGTTAGTCAGCCTCGCAAACATGGTTTCTTTCAACCCACCTACAGTTCATTTGGTTCTCTCTCCATCTTGAGCTATTGATTCTTTCGCCCTAGCTGAGTATATTGTTTCTTTCTCCCCCTCCTGGGGAATCACTTCTCATGTCTTACTTAGGGACCTTGCCCCACCTTGTACGTCTGCTTCTACCTCGCCTCAGGGTTCTGTTACTCTCATCCCTATTTTTCAAGGTTTTCTGGTTTCTTACTCGCATTGAGGTTTCTCTCCTGCAACCCAGCTTGGGGTACTCTTTATACTTCCTTTTCTCCTGAAAGAACTGTCTCTGAAACCTTTAGCTGAACTCTGGTTAGTCAGCCTTGGAACACGGGTTCTCTTGGCCCACATAGGGTTTTCGTGAGTCTCTCTCCATCTTGAACTACGAATTCTCTCACCCCATCTTGGCAAATGTTTCTTTCTCCCTCTCTTGGGTGAATCACTTCTCATATCCCGCTTTGGGAGTTTACCTTGCCTTGGGGTTCTGTTTCTTCTACCCCACCTTGGGTTGTTCTCTCTCCCATCCCAGCTTGGAGTACTTGGAATATCTCATTTCCCACCAGTTCTTGGGGTCCCTTGTTTCTGTTTCTCAGCACCTCTTGGACTTTGGCTGTGCTGACTTGAATTCCTCTGTGTTCGCTGTGACAATGGCATACCTGGTTTGCTGTAGTGGTATTTCTTGGGAGGGTCGGTCTTCCCGGCTGGTTCAGCACTGCGGTCTGAACTCCTGCTCAGTTCCTGAATGGTTCATCACTGCTGGGAACACCCGGTGCCAGTTTCCCACGTTTGGCGTGGTCACAGTGGTGTCAGAGAGCGCAATGTTCTGTGGGCTTTGTGTATTGGCAGCATAGCCCGCCTCCTGCATCGGGCTGCCTCGGGTCTGTGCCTCCCAGGATGTTCTTCATCTGTGACCAGCTCCACAAGACTTTCTACGCATGTGATTGACCCACGCAGGGCATCCTTCAACTGTCATTGACTATGCAGGACTTCTTCCCTCTGTGGCTGGCTCTGCTGGAGTTTCTCTCTCCTCGTTTTTGCTCCTCCGGCCTCTTTATGATTTAGGATGAGCTGAGATTGGACAGCCTGTTGATTCTCCAATTCATGTAACGCCAGGATTGTTAAAGGGTCTGAAAACACACCAGCCATTTCAAAAGGGACTTGCACATCATTGCCCTGTTCAATCCCCATATCTGCAACAAACAAATGGGGTTCTGTACTTGAGGGAGGATGAGTAAATGCCCTGCTTGTGGATTTCTTGTCTTCTAGGGGGAGCCAATCCCAGTGTGATCCCCCTTGATCAGTCCCCTAGCAGGTGTTAAGAGTAGCAGGATCACCTCTCTAGTCCCAAAGGGGGTGTCTCCCCTCTGGGGAGAAGGGACGAATTCCCTGGATTCGTCCGAAATATTCCAAAGATGAGAACAAGCAGTGAGCCAGTTTATGAGGGGGCAGGTGTAAAAAAAGTGGGACATATACCAGGGACAAAACGGAGGAATATATGTAAGAAAACAGGTGACTTACAAAGGCACCAGTAAACTAAGGGGCCAGTGCTTCAAACTAAAGTCGAGTACTATTTAAATATACACAATTAATTATTAAGAGTCACTGGAGGCAATGATGGCATCAGATAAGGAGGAAGGGGAGGGGCAGGGGGAGCTCCATCCTTAGCAAGTAAGTATATTTTAAGCCAAGCTTTGATGAGATTCACAATTGGGCTGACATTGATTGTTATGGACAGTGGGTTCCAGTGGAGTTGGGTGAGTAGGGGGGAAAAGCGGATGCAAAAGGATCCACAGGGAGGGTATTGGATAGTGAGGTTGAGAGCAGAGGAGGATTGCAGGGAACTATATGGTGAGTAAACTGAGATGCCATCAGCCAGGTACTGAGGAACAAGATCATTGGTAGCTTTGTAAACTAGGTGAAGGAACTTGCAAAGAGAGTGATTGTGCATGGAGAGCCAACCAGCATATTGTAAGTAGACAGAAGAGGGGGAGGATCAGAGTAGCCTGTATAGTGTGTGGGTAGCAACATAGAGGACTTTCTTTAGAGGGAGGAAAGAGTAGATAGTAAGGCCAAGAAGTAGGCTTGAGCAGTAGTCATGTTTGCTAAGCACTAAGGTGGAGATTATAACTTTTGTAGAGTGGTTAGTAAGACAATGACACATTTTCTGAATGTTGAGGAGGTTAAAACAAGCAGCAGTGGCAGTGGTAGTGATGTGTTGTTACAGACATAGGGAGCTATCAAAGAGGACCCAAGACTGCAAGACTTTGGTGAGGGAACAAGAAGGTCAGGCAGGAAGGAGATAGGAGAGGGTAGGGTAGGGATGGCATTGGAAGCTAGGAGAAAGACATGAATAGTGGCCAGCTATTCAGGGATAAATTGCAGTGAGACAGTTCATAATTTGTTTCAAGATTGCTGGGGTGAAGGAGGGAAATGAGACAAATATTTGAGTGTCATCAGCAAAAAGGTGATAGTGAAAGCAAAAGGATGAGATAAACCTTCCTAGGGCAGAAGTATAGTAGGTGAAGAGAAGGTGTCGAAGGACTGATCTGTGGGAGCATTTAAAGGCCCCAAACAGAAGTCCCTTTCATGTGAATGGCAGGCATTTTAAACACTGAAACAAAAACGGCCTGGAATACGTTTTTGTTTTTCCAGTAACAATTAAAGAGCTATGTGGAAAGGGGCCTACCTGTCATTACCAATGGACAAGCAGCATTTTTTAAAAGAAGGAGTAATCAAAGATTCCTGTCACATGGAAAACAGGATTTTTAAACATTGAAAACAAAAATGGATTTCACATGTGTGTGCAAATAAAAACAGCTTTAAAAAGCAAATGAGAAAAAAATATCACTGCTCACAGAAACATGTCTGGAACACAAAACATGATTTGTTGGTTGACAAAAGCAATGTATATTATGTTTCACCTACAAAACTCCAGTGACATTTGAAGAGCCACTTTGTCTTCATGGAAAATGTCAGCCCAAGGCAGAACTTGTTTCTGGCTGCAGGCAAAACATCACAAGCAAAACTCCCACTCTCAGCCTGGATGTCACATCTCCTATCTAATGACCAACCACAATAACATTTCCTGCTGAAGGTGTTGAAAGCCCAGTGTTCCACAGACTCGCTGGGTCTGAAGGCGGTTACTGCAGGACAATTTCCCCTTGCCTGGAACATGACTAAAAGGTGTGAAGATTGGGGACTGCAACTTCAAAGAGTAAACTACCAACTTCAGAGAGACCCATAAAAAACCTCTGATCACAGGCTGGCCCAGGGATACAGATGGCTGTGCTGTATGAAGCAGATTTCCCATTTGCTGAACATACAGATGTACAATTCATTTAAAAGGACTATTATAAGTTAGGCCTTTTTCTCAGCCATCATAAGGCAGATGGATTTCATCTATGTACCATGTTTTATGTAATTTCCAGGTGATTTGGGGGATATAACATTCATCTTCCTGTGACTCTGGGAACTGTTATGGACAGTTAAACTAGGTTTCTGGCTGATCTGAACATGTTCCAAATGTGAGAGTTGGCGAGCGGGTGGAAAATGAAATTAGGGTTATGCTTAATAGCTTACATATTCATGACTGTTGTACTTTTTATGGAAATGGCAGAAATGTGCCACATGGCTGTGCTACATCTTATGGATTTGGTGGTTGGCTTATCTAATTCTCCATGATTTGCAGAATCAGAAAATATGTTTAGTCTGGCAGTTGCTAGTAGAATTATGAAGTTGTGATACATAACTCGTTTCTGCCAAAAAGTTGAAGGATAACAAAGGATGGTTACAAATGGGGAATGCCATATGTTGATCCAGACCCCTAAACCAATTATTGACTTGGAGGCTGAGTTTGGGCAGAGATAGAAGGGTAACTGTCCAATCCTAGTGGCAGGGATTATTGCAGGGTACTTTCCCAAGATTGTAAAATTTGTGGTGTCATCCCTGCTGTACAAGGGGGACTTCACTAGGGCAGGAAACGCACAGAAAACGGAGAAAGACAATAACCGAGAGACAAGAGACAGACCATCACAAAGGTTGCTAGAAATTACCATCTGACAGCTGTAAGGAGACACCAGAGAAGATTGCTGAGAGTGCATCTGGGTGAAGCTGTCTAGTTCTAGGAAGGCCTCAAAGCTGATTGGGTTCAGTGGTGGAGAGAGGGAGGCCATCTTTGAGAGTGGAGTGACCAGACCCCTGCTCTATCTTTCCAGAGTGTCCTGAGGTGCAGCTGGCTTTCCTGAACCTTATCGAAACACACTGTTTTCTGCAGGGGCCCAAGAGCAACAAATTCCTCCTAATGAAGATTTTCGTTAGTTACTTCTCTCTTTTTAGTGGCCTACATCTCACTTTATTTCCCTCTTGGAAAGTCTAACTATCCCTATACCAATATGTACTAATCCTAGTTGGCGCTAATGTTCCACCTATCGAAGACAGGGATAGAGAAGAGTCTGTCCCTAAACTCTCATAATACTTTTCTACTTCTAAAATACCCTTTTTGGAAGTTTAAAATTATTTATTGCTTCCTTATAGAGTACATTTTAAAAACCAAAGTTCACATATGTGTCAACTTATTCTTAAAGCAGTGTTGATCCGCTGTTTATAAAACAACAACAATTGCTTTAACCCAAGCTCTCAACTGGCCTGAGGGTCTTGGGGGTTCAGGATTCTAACCTGAACCTCTAAAATAATGGTTGACCAGTTTCGGCAGGATTGGCCTAAGTCTAATCGCCTTCTTCAGGACATATCCTAGCTTTCAGACTGGGAACACAAATGTAATATTTTACAGGGACTCCATCAATTTCTTTGGGACTGGTCTCTTCTTCTTTGTGAATCCTGCATGGGGACACAACATAGATGGGGGGCTGTCACTCTCTAAAGTATCCTAATAGGCATACTACGATAGTCTTTTTTCCTTACCCTTGATGTCATGGGGTTACGGTCTCTGCAGTTAATCCAATTTTCATAGTTTGGATCTGTAGAGAAACATGTGTTGGTATGGATATATGTTCTGTACTACATTCTGTGTTATTTCATGGTGTATGTTTTATCACTACAGTGCCGCTATCTGTGCCTTACCAGTGGCATTCTGTATCTCTCTTCAAGGGGTTCCCTCCTTGTTCTGTTTTTCTGTTTGACTCCGGATCTGTCAATAATAAGGTCCAGTCATTATAGGCTAGAACATTACATTTTATACCCAAACAAACTCAGGTATTTATCTTCATACTGCAGGAAGGTACAGGGATCAGTATGTTCAATGATACTATGCGTCTGATCTGTTTACCACTGTCAGAGTGATTGCAATTACTCTAGCAATGTGGGCAAGGGTTGCTATTTCCCATACAACATATATATGTATCTTCTATGTCCCAGAGGCTGGGGTCAGGATACTAAATGATGCCATATGTCTGACCCATGCCATTAACCAAGTGCTTGCAAACACTCAGGCAATGTACACACAGATTACTATTACTTCTACATATTTTTGTCAGCAAGGTGAATGGGATCGGGGCACTAAAACATGCCGTACATGCAACCTAGTTATTGTTTGCCATTCATCTTGTGCGTGTATCCCATATCGACTCTATCCCAAATAATGGAGTCTGGATACTGAATAATGCCATGTATCCGACCTGTACCATTAGCAATCACTCTAAAGATGTACACGCAAGTTAATGTTGCCTATTCAGCTCATTGTCAATTCGGGAATCTGGATTGAGGCACTGGAAGATGCCGAATGTGCGCCATTGTATTTGTTTGTCAGAATGTATTTCCAAACATTCTGAGCGATCTGGGGATAACCGCATGCACGGTCATTCTTGTGTTATTCCACTCACTGTGTGGCTTGTGAACCCTCTTGAGTCACTCCCGTTATGCCGCAATATATAGTCGTATATTCGTTCAGCGTTCTAAAAGCCGGGCTTCAAGGCATGTCAGCTGATATCCTTCAGCATCGTGTGCACCATAAGCACGCAATTGTATTTCCTCTTGTGTTAGCTTGCTGGACTGATACGTCCTGTTTCTATGCCCACTGATTATGTGTAGTAAAACTCACAGACACTTCACCAGTATTGCTGTGTCTGCTGCACTTCCATCTATTTACATGATTGTATTTTTTCAAAGATATTGAGTACTCACAGACTAAATTGAATTCAGGAGCATCTCATATAGAAATATTCATGAATTCCAAATTCACTTTTCGTGCAAGATTGCACTGGCCATTGTCTCTTCTTAGGTTCTCTCCAGTAAGCTTCCCTGACACATGTTCCATTTTATATTAGTCAATGGTGATGTAGTACTCAAATCATTTACCCTTCATCACAGTCATCCTTCCTCATATTACCTCAGGTTGTCAACAAGGTTGCAGTAGCATACATTTCTATAGAGGTTTCCATGCTCTTTTTTTGCATTGCTAAATATTTTACCTCAGTGACCAAAAGGGGGTGGTTCAAACATATTGATTCTATCCCTTATTCGATGTCTTAAACCACTGTAGGATGTTAATTGTGTATATCATGTTTATTACGCAACACTGCATGTTCTTTAGTTCGTGTGTAACTACCTCAACTCATGTGTGACTATGTGTGACTATCTCATTGGTATAGCCTACCTACCTCAGTAGTATTGTTTCACAATCTTTTCATGGTACTATATCTAGTCCAAGGTTGTTAAAGTTTGCCAGCAGATCTCCTCATTGAGACCCTCTTTTGAACTCTTCAATCGGAATATCCATAGCCTGTTCTCTCTTCAATAGCATGAATCCTATGTTGGCCCCTCTTCTCAGTATATTTATCTTTTCTAGTATTGTCCATTTCATAATAGTGTTTTCTGTGTGATTCATTTGTACAAAATCCTCTACCAGAGGTGCAGTCATTAGTTTTCTTTGAATGTTTGACCAATGTTCGCATATCCTGATTTTTATCGCTCTAGTGGTCATTCCAATGTATCTCTTTTCACAGGGGCATATCATTTGGTATATCACATGGGTGGTATTACAATTAGTTAATGACCTTTTGTTCCCACTGTGTTGCCCATCCAATATCTATCTGTGTAGAGCGTTTTGCATAGGGGCAAACTGAACATTGACCACAAGGGGTATGGACTACTGCTCTTGGTGGTTCCACAATGTATTTGCATCTGTCTCCTGCTCACTTTTTCCTCGATAAGTGCTTGCTAGTGAGTCTCTCAAATTTCTCGAAACATGGGGCAGTTAAGTTACTAGTCCCAACATTCAAGACCGGCCAAAGTTTTTAATCTCTTGTTTTAGACTGTTCACTATTGGTGATTGACTAAATACTGCTGTTATTTGGTTCTACTCTTGTGGTCTATTGGTGTGTTGGTTCAACGTTATCTTCCTTGGTATATTTCGAGCTCTCTTCCTAGCTTGTCAAATATTCCTCTCCAGATAGGTCCGTTCTCTGAGTTTTTGTGATTTTTTTTTTGCCTGGTTATCATATTCCCTTCTCGTTGTACAGTTGCGCCTATGCCGCAAAAACTGGCCAAAGGGTACATTTCCTTTAGGCTTCTGGGATGGAAACTATTGAACTCTAACAATGAGCTTCTATCAGTTCCTTTTTGGAAAACTGTGGTTTCGAAGGAATCTCTATTCCTCATAATCTTTAGATCTAGGAAGGTGACTTGTGTCTGGTTAAATTCGTGTTTGAATTTAAAAAATGGATTCTGCTAGTTTAACAAACCCATAACGTTATTTAGAATTTCTTCATTACCATAGAAGATCATGAGTACATCATCTATGTAGCGAGTCCATTTTATGATGTTATTCAAAAATGGATTAATCTCTGGGTAGATGGTCTTTTCCTTAAAGTCTGCTACACAGAGATTCGCAAGACTGGGGGCAAAAGTACCCCCATAGCGGTGCCCGATATTTGTTCATAGTACTCATCTTCTAAAATGAAATAGTTCTTTGTAAGCGCTGTCGCTGCAAATTGCATAATGATTGTTACCGGAATTTCAGTCCAAGGTATTCTCTGTGATAGTATTCTTTCAGTCACTCTGAATGTTTCTTCTTGTGGAATTTTTGAATAGAGGGATTCTATATCTAGTGTCATCATCTAGGTGTCATTGGGTAACCCCGTGATCCCTTCCAGTAATTTGAGTACTGCCATGTGTCATTTATATATGACTTCATTTTGAAGACTTCCCCTCGAATAAAGAAGTCTACAAATTGAGATAGTGGCTCTAATATAAATCTAATCCCTGAGACAATAAGTCTGCCTGGTGGTGGAGGTATACCCTTGTGAATTTTAGGCATGGCATAGAATGCCGGGCATCTCGTGAAGTTAGGACAGAGGAAGTCTGCTTCTTTTTGACTGTTGTATCCCTCAGTCAGACCTTCCTCAATTATCAGGTTTATTAAGTTCCTCAGCCTGTTGATGGGATCACTTCCCAGTTTTCTATATGTTGTCCTGTCTTCTATCAAAGTGTATACCATCTTTTGATAATCTTCTGTGTCCACTAACACAGTGGCACCTCCCTTGTCTGCTGGTTTTATTGTGATTGTCATGTTATTTTTCAATTCACCCAGGGTGTTCTGCTCGATCTTAGTCAAATTATAGAAGGAAATTATACGTTCTCCTTCTATTTCTTCAAGTTTTTTCAGAACAGCTTTTTCAAATGTTATTGATTCTGCTGATATACTTCCTGGTGGTGGATAGAACGTGGATCTGTTGTGTAGATTGGTCACATCTCCCTGGTTACTGAAAGTATTCTTTTCAAAAAAATTGTTTCATACATATCTTTCTCATGAGTTTGGTGATCTCTACTCTTGTTTGGAACAGATCATGTTGTGTGGTTGGAACAAAAGCGAGGCCCTTTTGTAGAACTCTCAGATGTTGTTGAGTGAGTTCTAATTTAGATAGATTCAAGACTAATGATTTTTCTTTTTCTATCTCTGTTGGGTTCCTGTCAACTAGAAGGCCGGTGCGTTCTGTTGGTACCATCCTCGGCCTCTGTTGCGTATGATTCCTGATAATTATTCTTGCCACCACCCTCTACTTCAGCGTCTGGGTTGTTGAAAACCCTGCTTATTCACTTGTCTTGCCTGCTCTTGATCATCAAAGTGTACTCCTCTGCCACGTGGGTTGTTCGTTATGTTAGAGGATGGGCCAGCTCTATTTTCATCTGAGCTTCCGCTCGAAGAGCTCCAATTATTGAGTCTTGATTTTGTTATATTCTGGCATCCCCTAAATGGGGTAGTAGTCTGTATCTTATTGTTCTCTTCATAGTGGGTGTCTACCACATATGGATATTTCTTCTCATGACTAAGTGCAGAAATGTCTTTGTTTAGATTTGTAATTTATTTATTGGAATTAAATTCTTTAAACTCCTTCATTGTTGCATCTAAAGGCACTAAACTATTTGTTTTTTCCCAGGATCATCCTAGCTGCTAGTCAATCTTGTTTTTCAATTATTTCTTTCACTATTTTCTCTAGCACTGCCTTAGCAGTGTTTATGATTAATACTAGCCAATCCTGAGTGCATTTATTTGCGATGTAACTCCAATCTTTTCCTGAACCTTAAACAGAGGCTTGCTATGTATGTAGAACTGAGCCCTGGGAAACCAAAAGGTGGGGGATTCTGCTTGCCTTGAATCGTTTCCCGTTATGGTGTGTGGGGGGTGGGGCAAAACTATGTAGATCCTTAGCCTATTTAACCAAAAGTATTAATTTAATTAATTCCCAATTTGGCAGAACACTAAAGGTTGAGTTTTGTTAAAATTCGAAATTAACAAAGCTCACTTCCCATTGTGTGCTGAAAACTATAGCCTATAACTTAATTGGGCAATGCTCGTTGTCCAGCTGATCCCGACTTCTTAAGGAAGAGGAGTGTCGTTGTTCTTTACTCAGTCCAACCCTTTTATCCAGCTTCCGCAGCATAGGCCTTTCAGCAAGGTGGGTTTGAAATCCAAAATTCCCCAAAGCATTCCAATTTTTGTGTCTGACTTCCCAACATAGACCAAAGCAAGGTGGGGTCTAAAAAACAAAATCACCCTGTGTTTATTTGAAACCAAATGTGTGTGTGAAATCATCATTACCAATCTTGAAATCCTACTGCTAACCTTTCAAGCCTGCAGGAAAATCAAAATCGCACAACGGTACATAAGTGCCTTTGTTATTGATCAGTGTAATTATTTTGTGAAGTGAAATTTAAAGAAAGTAAACTATTGCAATTGTGTCTTTTAACTCACCTTTGTGATTTATTTATGCTGAGAGAAGCGGATTGTGTTGTGCTACTGATAAAGTGGTGTGTTACATTTTTATGCAATTTTCTATTACCTTTCATTTAAAAAAATACCAATATATTTCCCGTACACCGGCCTGATTCTTGGCTCATTGTTAGCTCAGGAGAGAGAGATCCAAGGGGCATGATATGTTTTCTGAGTTAGGGCTAAAAAAAAAGAATCTGTTAAACAGTTTGTTGCATAACCACGTGAGTAGGGAGGGAAGGAACTCCCCGTGTTGAGGGTGGCTTATCAATAAACCGTTACAGATCCTTGGAGGATGCAAATGGGGAGAGGGTGAGGTTTATGAGTTCCAAGAGATGTTAAAGGGTCAACCTTCCAGGTAGTAAGTGATCCAGCCATGATCAGATGTGCAAGCGATGATGACCACAAAAAAAACAGGAGTGACAAATCTGTGCTACCTGGAGGACACTGTAAGGACATGGGGCTTGATACCCTGCTCACTGAATCTGGATATCTTCCAACAGTTCCTGCACCATCATCTTCTTCTTCCTCGATGGGAAGCACTGTTGCTTCATATATAGTGTGGTGAAAATATTGCTAGTTCATATCCTGCCCTATTTTGTGAAAGACACTAGAGAATTATGGGAATATGTGGAGGCTGTTTGTCCAGAATATTAGCCATCAATCTGCAGATATTTTTCCATAGTTGTAGTGTCGTATCTTCACAGAACACTTTTAGGGATAATCGTTGTCTGAAGGAGTGTGTCATGCACAATATTCATGTGACAACTCGCTGGAATTTGTCCCTTCTCCCCAAGGGGGAGCCCCCCATCCTGCGAGCTAGGAAGGCAGGTGCAAGTGGGACCTCACTGGGAGAGACTCCCCCTTTGGGGACAAGGACTACCATTCCCATGAGGAACTTCCTAGAGGACCTTACAAAATGACATCTTTAAACCTTTCTGGTAAAAATATATGTGAAGAAGCAATCAGTATGTGTTATTGCCAAACAGAAATAGAAGAGGTCCCTTTAAGTCCCCATATCACTGGCACGAAGAAGAGGATCTATGGAGGTGAAGAGAATCTTCAAGAAAAAGTGAAGAAGGAACACTGGCTTCCGCAGTTAAAGACCCATTGCTGCATAATACCAAAATGGGGAGGAGCCTGGAGACGCTGAGGGAGAGCCTGCAAGTTTCAAAAGGGTTTGAGCATTAACTCCACAGAAGAGAAGCAGAGGCAAGACGCATCGCGTCCTGCCATTGTGAGAGAACAAGAAGTACCAGACGCGCTATAGTCGGTAGCGAGGGAACCAGCAGAAGAGAAGCTGGATGTGTTGTGTCCTAAGAGAGAGGGAGAGAGAAAGAGCCCGGGAGTGATGGCGTGACCACTGGAAGTTTGTGGGGGACCAAGGTTCCTTGCATTAACGTCAAAACCCTTCTGCCACGGGAGACATGGGACAAGCCAGTATACGATATACCGTTCAGCCATCCAAGACAACCTGATGCAAGAGGAGCTGGCAAAAAGCCACGAAACGCCAAGTTGGAGTGAGAGCAAGCCAACCCTCAAGAACCAAAAACCTGGTGATGTTGACCTTAAGAATGTAAGGTAATAGGGACAACGGGAGACCCGGGGGAGTGAAGGAGAATAATTAGTGGAATGCTCCTACCAATCACAGTCAAGAAAAAGATAATATCCCGATATCAGAAAGAAGAGTGAATGATGAACATAATTGGAATGCTCATGCTGGTCACAGTGAAGAAAATGATAATATCTCGATGACAGAAGGAAGAGTGAATGAGAATCATTATTTGAATGCTCGTACTAGTCTCAGTCTTGGGAAAAGTCTTGTAAAACCAGTAGACAGAGAAGTGAATGAGCAACATTGTGGCAGTGACCCAATTCTTACCAGTCTATGCCAAGAAGGCCTAATCACAATAATCACAATAGAGGATCAAGTTATAAAAAGGAAACCCGAGAATAAGGTGAACCTAGTAAATATATATAAAAGCCAGGAGCAGGAAGAAACCAAAGGCTATGAACTGTTCAGAAGAAAAAGAAACAGTTCAGAAGGAAGCGATATTTGTTGGAATGTTTTACCAGGGAAAGAGAAAAGAATCACTCTTTGTAGAGCAAAAGAAGTGAAGAGACACAAGCCCAAGATAACAGGGAATGAACTGTAGAAGCTGATAAAAGAAGTTCATAGAGAATATCTAAAGATCCTCTATTGAATAACAGTTGGTGAGAGACTAACAGGTTTCAGTAGAAGGGAGACATTGGTCCTCATTACGAGGTTGCTGCCAACCCTGTAACACCAAATCTGGCGCCTGACTTCCCAGTGTCACCGGGATATTACAAGTGCCAGCGGCGCAGGAAGTCAGGCGCTGGATTTTGTAAGTCCCCATTCCCATGGAGTCCCATTGCTAACGGTGCTGGTGCTTCCATGGCGATTATGCCTATAGGGGCTGATGCGCCCGGCAGGGTCAGACCTGTCGTGCGCAGCTGCCCCCGCAGACAGTCTCGTAGTGTGGTGGTGCAGAAATAAGGGTGCCGGTTAGCTTACTGGCACCCTTGTTTCCGGACCGCCACACTTGTAATGAGGCCCATTCTCCTAACTTTGAGTTCTTAAGATAGTAGTATGGTCAGATAGTTCAGTTTTGTTTCTTGACGTTCATTGATGACTGACAAGCACCTTAGCTAGTTTTGTTAGGTAGGGAAGTGTTGTAGTATAGGGATAGATAGGCTTTATTTATTCTCTTTAACAAACCTATCAGTGTAAAGTCTAATCACAGTCCGTGTCCTACTTCTTTTCAACCCCACAACATTCAATTGAAACAGTGGACAGACTATATACTGTATATGAGGGATCTCCAACCTTAGGCTCATGTTTTTGGACTACAGTCCCCGCTGCACTAGCCAGCATGGTCAATGGTGAGAGATCATGGGAGTTTTAGGCCATAACATCAGGAGAGCTGCAGGTTGTAGAATTCCAGCTATATATGGATCTCTGGATATTGGGCTTCTTTTGAGGAAGTGCACATGGGCCACTTTATAGTAGTAGATTACTGTGCAGCGAGATGCAGTGAGTGAGATAGTGGGAACAAAATCATGGATGGATGTAAAAGCAAGGAGCAGGAAATTAAAGAGAGCAATTTTTCATAAAAAGCCATCCAGCATGGCGTTGATGGGTAGAGGTGGCGGAAGATCTGGGTGGGTTGTAGAGGGTCCGTGTCACAATGTGGAGAGTATATATGAGGGGAGGAAAGGAGCAAAGGAGTACCAGGGTAGATCAAGGAGAGGGCTCACACAATAATCCAGTTTGCTATCTACAGTCAATTTTGGAGTTTTAGTTGAGTGGTGCTTAAACGATGGTGGATTTGTATAATGTTTAGGAGGTTCAGCCTGGCTGCGGTGGCAGTCCCTATGATATACTGGAAGAGTTTTAAATCACTGTTGAAGGGAACCCCAAGGTTGCGAGCCAGAGGTGAGTGGGTGAGGATGTCAGGGGAAAGAAAGTGGAGGAAGGGAGAGTGGAGTTGGCATTGGAGGCTGGGAGAAAATGAGTTCCATCGTTGACCATGTGCCACAGTAGAGGTGTCCAGCAGCAGATTGCTGTTGGGCTGGTTGTTGTACGTGGGGAAGAGGATAGGTGTGGGAAGGGAACTGTTGCATTGCTTTTGCTTCATCTGTAACTCTAAAGTGGTGGCGCAACGTCCTCATCCAGGTCCACGTGAATGGATGAATGGGACCCATGATGTCTAGTTCATGTTTGTGAGGGTTTCGGGAGCATCTCTAGGGGATTACATGGATTTTTAGGTGAGCTTTCTTTTTATAATTCGGCGGTTCAATGCCTTCTGTTGAACCGCAGTGACCGGAAGGCTCAGAGACCCTTTACTGAAAACTGTAAAAGATTGGGTGTCAATGCAAAATCCCTAAGGGCGAAGGCCTAGGTTGCATTGCAGAATTCAGAGATGAATTGACGCCCTTCTCCATCCTATGCCTGTTGACTGGTTTTTCTCTAATGTGCATGGATGGTTTAGTCCCATCTCAGATATTCAACCCAAGCCCATACAGTAGGACATGTCGGATGTTCAAAAGGTAAATCATTCGATCGCTACATTCATTACTTGTTTTTTTATCTATCAGTCAATAAAACTCCTTCAGTTAGGGCACCCTTCTCAGAAGAACCCTGTATTACCTACAATTGCCAGCGTGTGTCCACCGTTTCATCTCTGAGAGGAGCACGGGCCGCCTTATTTATATGTGCAGATGTTAGTAGGCTGCTACTTCCATCGTGTATAGACTTGAGTAGGAACAGGACAGCCACAATCAGATAAACACTGCAACCCCAGAATGCCCCAGACATGCCTCTGCTTCTGCACTTTCCATTGTGTGTGTGTGTGTGTGTGTGGAGCTTACCTACTCTGCGGAAAGTCGCCAGCGACGCAGATCCTAGGAACCTGAGATCCTTAGACAACTGCCATTTTGATTTGTTTTTGGATACCGATACTAAATGGCAAAGTGTGCTAAATAACAATTAGGTTTCAGATAAACACACTTTGTGGTTCTTGCTAATGTCACTGTGCTCTTCTTGTCTGGTGATGTCAGCGGAACCATTGCAGGCAGTTAAGGCCCAGCCTTGCTTGCAGCTCATCCATTATCCCGCACTTACCCGATAGCCTTTGATTACAGTCCAGAGGATTCCGTAATGCGGCGCAGCCTAAGCTTCCTGCGCGGGGACTGAGAACAACAGCGGAAGCGCAGTCACGCGCTGCCGCTCTGCTCCCTGGCGGATTACATCCCCAAGAAACGCGGCGCAAGCCCTTTGCCCTACATTCAGGGGTCACTCCTAAAAAGAGAATGGGGGGGGGCTCATTAACACACGCGACGGGGCGTTATGTCACCACTACAGTATATCGAGGTGAAATAGGCACCTTCCATTCAATTGGATTTGCATAACCACACACATTGCACTGGACACGTGACGTGGGCATTTGCCTTTCATAAAATCAATAGGCGCAAAAAACCCAGAGAGGATATGGGGCCAGATTTCAGAAACTTGCACCGGTGCAAGGGCAAAGTTGCTCGATATTAGCACTAAGGCAAAGTTTGCCCTATTTTTAAAAACACTGGGACATATTAGAAAACTATTGCACCATGACAACTGCACCTTGGCATAGTATAAGTACCTGGGAACAAATTGCCCTAGTACAAAAAAGATGCATCAAAAATGTTTCTATTTTGCACTAGGGCAATTTTTGCCCTGGTGCTTTTAATATGCCAAACTGCCCTTGTCATGGTACAGTAGTTTTCCACTGTTTTAAAAAATAGGGCAAACTTTGCCCTAGTGCTAATACTGTGCAAGTTTCTGCAGATCTTACTCCAAGGCGCAGACACCTCCCATGGTACTGGGAACGTCACTAACATAAGATGTAATACATAAGACAGCACTGAGTGAGGGGCTGGGTACTGGCCGGATCTCAAACACCAGAGTCTATGAGGGTAATTCATAGAATTTCGCACAAAAGTGGTGCACGCGGCTGGCGCACAGTGTGCGCGTGCGAATGTCTGCGCCAGCCGCGTGCGCTAAAATCGATATCCGCGCACAGCGTATTCATGGATTTCAGCCTCCAAAACCAGCCGTGGCGCAGAGTGGCGCAGCGACACTGCAGCTGCGCCAGTTACACCCCCAAGAACGCCCTAACGCAAGGAAAAGCCATCAAAATTCACAATTCATTGCAAAGGGCTGCGCTAACCCTGGACCAGTATACAGGGCTGCCAAACAGCAAACGGCGAGCGGGGAACGTGTATTACTGGGGGGCGCGGGAAGTTCAACACGCAATTACAGCAGGGTACGTGTATTACAGTGGTGCGCAGGAAGTTCCACACGCGATTTCAGCAGGGTATGTGTATTTCTGGGGTGCGGGGAAGTTCAACACGCGATTCCAGCAGGGTACGTGTATTACTGGGTTGCGGGGAACTTTTACACGCGATTTCAGCAGGGCACGTGTATTACAAGGGTGCGCAGGAAGTTACACACGCAATTTCAGCAGGGTACCTGTATTACTGGGGTGCGGGGAATTTTTCCACGCGATTACAGCAGGGTACCAGTATTACTGGGGTGTGGGGAACTTTTACATGTGATTCCAGCAGGGTAGGTGTCTCACTGATGTGCGCGGGAAGTCCCCCACGCGTTTTCAGCAGGGTACGTGCATTTCTGGGGTGCGGGGAAGTTTGACACACGATTTCAGCAGGGCACGTGTATTACAGGGGTGCGCGGGAAGTCACACACGCGATTTCAGCAGGGTACCTGTATTTCTGGGGTGCGGGGAAGTTTCACACGCGATAGGCCCTGTGCAAGTGGGGTACGTGTATTTCGGGGGTGCAGGGGAGTCCTACACGTGAATTGGCAGTGTGGGTCCTCCCAGGTGTTCCGTCTACACCCCCCACGGCCCCTGAAGGCAGACCACACCACAGGGGACTACCCTGCACCCCTGGTCATGTCCCGCAGGCAGCCCATCCACCATGGGCATGCCCCCCCAGCCAAGCCACATGTCACCTTGCACTAGTGATCACCAACGCATTACTCCCTTGCACCCCCACAACAGAGCAGTGCAGGGCACCTACCAGCAGGCACACACTCATCTCCCCCAGCACCCACACCCCCCAGCAGTGTGGGGCACCTGCCAGCAGGCCCCCACTCATGTCCCACCCATGTCCCCTTGCACCCCACCCCCCAGCAGTGCAGGGCACATGCCAGCAGGCCCCTACTCATGTCCCCTTGCACACCCACCCCCCAGCAGTGCAGGGCACCTGCCAGCAGGCCCCCACTCATGTCCCACTCATGGCCCCCTACACCCCCACCCCCCAGCAGTGCAGGGCACCTGCCAGCAGGCCCCCACTCATGTCCCACTCATGTCCACCCGCACCCCCACCCCCAAGCAGTGCGGGGCACCTGCCAGCAGGCCCCCGCACATGTCCCACTCATGTCCCCCTGCACCCCCACCCCCCAGCAGTGCGGGGCACCTGCCAGCAGGCCCTACTCATGTCCCCTTGCACCCCCACCCCCCAGCAGTGCGGGGCACCTACCAGCAGGCCCCCACTCATGTCCCACTCATGTCCCGCTGCACCCCCACCCCCCAGCAGTGCAGGGCACCTGCTAGCAGGCCCCCACTCATGTCCCCTTGCACACCCACCCCCCAGCAGTGCAGGGCACCTGCCAGCAGGCCCCCACTCATTTCCCACTCATGTCCCCCTGCACAACCTACCCCCAGCAGTGCAGGGCACCTGCCAGCAGGTCCCCACTCATGTACCACTCATGTCCCCTTGCAGCACCCACCCCCAGCAGTGCAGGGCACCTGCCAGCAGGCCCCCACTCATGTTCCACTCATGTCCCCCTGTACCCCGAACCCCCAGCAGTGCGGGACACCTGCCAGCAGGCCCCCACTCATGTCCCCTTGCACCCCCACCCCCCAGCAGTGCGGGGCACCTGCCAGCAGGCCCCCACTCATGTCCCACTCATGTCCCCCTGCACCCCCATCCCCCAGCAGTGCGGGGCACCTGCCAGCAGGCCCCCACTCATGTCCCACTCATGTCCCCCTGCACCCCCACCCCCCAGCAGTGCAGGGCACCTGCCAGCAGGCCCCCACTCATGTCCCCTTGCACCCCCACCCCTGAGCAGTGCGGGGCACCTGCCAACAGGCCCCCACTCATGTCTCACTCATGTCCCCCTGCACCCCCACACCCCAGCAGTGCAGGGCACCTGCCAGCAGGCCCCCACTCATGTCCCCCAGCACCCCCAGCAGTGCAGGGCACCTGCCAGCAGGCCCCCACTCATGTCCCCCTGCACCACCACCCCCCAGCCGTGCGGAGCACCTGCCAGCAGGCCCCCACTCATGTCCCCTTGCACACCCACCCCCCAGTAGTGTGGGGCACCTGCCAGCAGGCCCCCACTCATGTCCCACTCATGTCCCCCTGCACCCCACCCCCCATCAGTGCAGGGCACCTGCCAGCAGGCCCCCACTCATGTCCCCTTGCACACCCACCCCCCAGCAGTGTGGGGCACCTGCCAGCAGGCCTCCACTCATGTCCATCTGCACCCCCACCCCCAGCAGTGCGGGGCACCTGCCAGCAGGCCCCCACTCATGTCCCACTGCACACCCACCCCCCAGCAGTGTGGGGCACCTGCCAGCAGGCCCCCACTCATGTCCCCCTGCACCCCCAACCCCCAGCAGTGCGGGGCACCTGCCAGCAGGCCCCCACTCATGTCCCACTGCACCCCCACCCCCCAGCAGTGCGGGGCACCTGCCAGCAGGCCCCCACTCATGTCCCACTCATGTCCCCCTGCACCCCCACCCCCCAGCAGTGCAGGGCACCTGCCAGCAGGCCCCCACTCATGACCCCTTGCACCCCCACCCCCCAGCAGTGCGGGGCACCTGCCAGCAGGCCCCCACTCATGTCTCACTCATTTCCCCCTGTGCCCCACCCCCCAGCAGTGCAGGGCACCTGCCAGCAGGCCCCCACTAATGTCCCCTTGCACACCCACCCCCCAGCAGTGTGGGGCAGCTGCCAGCAGGCCCCCACTCATGTCCCACTCATGTCCCCCTGCACCCCCACACCCCAGCAGTGCGGAGCACCTGCCAGCAGGCCCCCACTCATGTCCCCTTGCACATCCACCCCCCAGCAGTGTGGGGCACCAGCCAGCAGGCCCCCACTCATGTCCCACTCATGTCCCCCTGCACCCCCACCCCCCAGCAGTGCAGGGCACCTGCCAGCAGGCCCCCACTCATGTCCCCCAGCACCCCCACCCCCCAGCAGTGCAGGGCACCTGCCAGCAGGCCCCCACTCATGTCCCCCTGCACCCCCACCCCCCAGCAGTGCGGAGCACCTGCCAGCAGGCCCTCTCATGTCCCCTTGCACCCCCCCAGCAGTGTGGGGCACCTGCCAGCAGGCCCCCACTCATGTCCCCCTGCACCTCCACCCCCCATCAGTGCAGGGCACCTGCCAGCAGGCCCCCACTCATGTCCCCTTGCACACCCACCCCCCATCAGTGTGGGGCACCGGCCAGCAGGCCCCCACTCATGTCCCCCTGCACACCCACCCCCAGCAGTGCGGGGCACCTGCCAGCAGGCCCCCACTCATGTCCCACTCATGTCCCCCTGCACCCCCACCCCCAGCAGTGCGGGGCACCTGCCAGCAGGCCCCCACTCATGTCGCCTTGCACCCCCACCCCCCAGCAGTGCGGGGCACCTGCCAGCAGGCCCCCACTCATGTCCCACTCATGTACCCCTGCACCCCCACCCCCAGCAGTGCAGGGCACCTGCCAGCAGACCCCCACTCATGTCCCCTTGCATCCCCACCCCCAGCAGTGTGGGGCACCTGCCAGCAGGCCCCCACTCATGTCCCACTCATGTCCCCCTTCACCCCCACCCCCAGCAGTGCAGGGCACCTGCCAGCAGGCCCCCACTCATGTCTCCTTGCACACCCACCCCAGCAGTGTGGGGCACCTGCCAGCAGGCTCCCACTCATGTCCCCCTGCACCCCTACCCCCCAGCAGTGCGGGGCACCTGCCAGCAGGCCCTGACACATGTCCCCCAGCCAACACGTCATCACAATCTAGATCCCTGGCCCTTATAGCCAGCCTCCACATGCCAAAGACCCACCCAAGTATTGCACCCACCCACATAGAAATGCCAATTACATGACACAACCCCAATGGCAAGTATGTAAATTATCACATGTCTCTCACACACACACAATGGGTGCAAGTGAATGTCAAAACCCATATCATGATACGCATGAAACCAATGAAATAATACCACACATCAAAGTATGAACCAAAAAATGTATTGAAAGCAACATGAATGGAATTAAAATAAAACAAACGACAATGGAAATTTAAAAAGAAAAGCTGCATGTCCGTAAAATAATGAAAAACAACAAATCATAATCCAAAGGGAAGGTGTCCAAAGTCACAGTTCAAAAAATGAAATCCAAGAGAAAAAGAAAAGTGAAAACCATTGCTCCATGGGGAAATCCAAACAAAAAAGTAGAATCCAACAGTCAACTATACACAGATGAACAATCCAGGGTCCATGATCACAACTCAAGAAATGAAACCTATCAAAAGCTCCTACCTAATTAAAAAACAATATACAAAAATGTGGTCCATTGTCCAAAAGGTCCCAAAATAAAGAAAAAAACAAAGGAAACCTAATACTAACTAAATAACTATTTACAAGGGCACCGGGCAAGTCCAACAGCTCACATGTTGATGTTCCGGGCCAGGTCATCATCGAACTCCTGCTCGATGTCCCGGAGGCGGTCCTCTTCCATGGCCCGAGGGTTCGCAGGGATGATGACATCTGGAACTCCAGGTCCCTGCGAATGGCCTCGAGGCACTCGGCCCGCCTCAGGGTCCTAAGCATTGAGTTCTCCGCCCTGACCATCGTGAGCCGTGCCTCTTCTGCCCGCTGCTGCTCCGCATCTATCGCATGTCCCAACCGCTGCCACACGGAAGACACTTCCCGTCCAGGGTCCGCCTGCCCTCCGGCCGATGCCTGCTCCTCCGATGATGAAGGCCCCGAAACATCATGGCTCCCAACTTGTTGCTGCTGCTGCTGTGCCCTGGCTTCTGCTGCCTGCACATCCTCCTCCAGATGGGGTGCAGTTGTTGAGGTGCCCACCCCTGCTGGACGTTTGACTCCCGACTGTGGCAGGGATGTGTCCTCCACCAGCCTGGCCTCAGGGTCAGAGACAGCTCCACAGGGCACCCAGGTGACACATGGGTAGGAAGATGGCACGGAGGACGACTGGCGCATAGGGGGTTCAGTTGAGGAGGGGGTTGGAACAAGGTCCACAAAACGGAGGAATCCGGCCATGGTGAGCCGTCCCAGTGGTTCAACGCGGTCAACGAGACATGCTAGAAGACGTGCAGTCTCCTCACGAAAAGACTGCAGGTCAGCTCACATGGCACGTTGATGCAACGCCACACCATCCAGGACAGGCTCAACCTGGTGCCAGATAGCCACATCCGCAGGGAGAGGAAGGCCAGTTGGTGTAAGCCAATCCCCTCCCTGAGAACAGGTCTGGACATAGGTATCCCTGCTGGTGCAAGATGATGCAGTGACAGGATTGGGGACAGGATTACACACATGCACTTCCGCGGCGGCCTGTGCTGGCTCCTGTCCCTGCCCCTGCACTGCACCACTAGCACCAGTGGACTCCCCACCTCCAGACCCCTTCTCTGTCCCTTGCACGGCCTCCTCCTCCACCAAACCCTCCACCAACCTGGATGACTCTGTGCCATCTTTTTCCGCCTCTTGGACCTCCCCTCGGCAGCTGCGACCTGGGACGCAGCACCTGACTCCTCCCTCCCTGACGAGATGACAACCTGGGAGGGGAGCCGGGCCTTGCTTCTCCAGCTGGCGGAGCGATCCCTGCCGCTGTGCTCCACAGCACCTTCTCTGCCCTCTTCATCAGTTGACGCTACAGACAGGGAGAGATAGGAGACAGGCATCAGGGCACTGTACAATGGACTCATACACACATGACAGTTGTACATGAGTGGCATTGTCAAACTTCAGACATGGCATCACAATCCCCAACACACATCATTGCAACTCACACACATGAGCTATTCCACAGCCATATTGCAACAGCCAGCACCATCCATACACATACAAACAGCATGAGCAGCCAAAGGTGAGCCAGACATCACATGAAACACAGGGAGTGCACTAGACATGCACACACGCCACCACAATTACATGCATGTGTACACCTCCGCCAACTGTCGCAGTGATGGGATGGGCATCCATTTCACATCTGGCAATCAGTCTTCTACATATCAGTCTCACATGCATCCATGCTGCATCACTGTTGCACCCATGTCAAATACACACACATGCACATGTACACGGTGCAGATACATGCAGCTGGAACCAACATCCATGTGTGACACCACAACCATGCCAACTTACATACACAGTAATCCAAACGTGTGCTCACACATGAAAGGACTTGCATGTGTCAGCCTCACAGCCCTGTACATACACATCCATACATGGCCCTACAAAACCACATGTACAACCTGCACACTACTGGCACACCACCAAACGCACAGCTTCAAATCAGTATGCATGTATACTTAGCGCTCGACTCCAGACGGGTCTGCCTCTCAAGGACCTGGACGTGGAGCGCTGGGCGTATGCGTTCCAGGACCCTCATCTAATGTTCCGACAGCTGGCCCCGGCGCCCCTTAGCATCCGCTGCCTTCAAGAGGTGCCGGGCCTTGTTGAGGGTCTTGGACCTGAAGTCCTCCCAGCGCTTCTTGACATGTTAGAAGTCGCGGACTGCCACCCCCTCCGCGTTGATGGCAGTCACAATGTCTGTCCAGATCCGAATCTGTCCTTCCTTGTCAGCGGCCGACCTTCCGAAGAGGGCATCATACTGCCCCAGGACTTGCTCCACCAGGACACCAACTTCGGTGGCAATGAAGCTGCTGGCCCTCTGCCTCCCTGGCTGGGGGTTGCCAGTGGTGCCAGATGGTGTAGTACCCGACATGGCAACCCCAGAGGCAGGTGTGGGTGGGCAACTGGGTCCTGGGGCTGGGCTGTGGAGCGATGGAATAGCAGTCGGGAGTCTTCTTTTCCAGCAGGGGTGGTCACAGCAACAGCACCCCAGGCTGACGTGCAGGCAGCAAATGGCAGGGCACGTGGGCAGCAGGCAATCAGGCAGCAGCAGATGGCAGGTGGGAGCGTGCTCGGGGCTCTGGGGGGCAGTAATTCGGCCTTCTGGGCAGGAGCGCGGTCTTCCGTGTGTGATCACGTGGCCAGCTTGATACAGAGTGATTTGGCACGTGTAAATCTAGTACGTCAGCATGTATTTCGAGGAAAGGCCCTTAGCGGGTAAGCGCGTTAGCACGCGTAGGCAATTTCATTGGACCAAAGGCCCTTAGCGCGTAAGCGCGTCTGTGACGTGCGCGCGCGGGTGTTTCCATGAACACGGGTGCATGTTACACGTCCAAGAACTGCACGTCCGAGTGTAAGCTCGTGTAATTGGAGGCTAGGGCCTTAGCGCGTATACGCGGAAGTGACGTTGGACGTGTGGGCCGGTTCAAAAGGCACGTGTAGGACGTCATTTCCTTGTACGTGCTTTTTGTGGAGAGCGAGTGGGTGAATTCTGTACTTCTTGTCGGTTCACACGCGATTTACTTCACAGCTTTTCTAGTTCATACTCCCTGTTACCTCTGACAGCTTTTTTCTGATTTTCTGTTGGGCCTGTTTACTCAAACAGCGTTCACTTCTTCTTTTGTCCTGTCTCCTCAGACAGTGTACCATTCTTCTTTTGGCGGGGGTGTTGCCAACATGCACATGCGTGTATTTTTCACGCTCATTTTCCAGGCAGACGGTGAGTCGCGCACCTATTTACCAACTGTGCTTGCCCCGTGTGTCGCGTACCCCTTCAGAGGTCATTGTAGGCTGCGTGTAACACACGTACGTTCATTTTTGTGTTTCTGGGTGCCACAGCGTAGTGCAGGTTCATTTTTCCACGCACGTGGTCTACGAGGGGTTGCGTGCATGTTATATTCTGTTTTTGGGGTGCCTGTGCGTTGCGTGACCCGTCATCTTTCCCCAGGGGTCACATACAGCCCTGCTAGAGCACTAGGGTACGAATTCCAGCTAGTACCCTACCCCTTTGACACCCAATTGCCCAGGACAATAGTTTCCTGCAACTCCCATACGCACAACAACATCAGTGCCATGGTTGGGAGGCGACCAAGCGGTAAGGGTGGCAAAGGTGGCTGAGCCTCAAGAGGTGGCTGTGGTGGGCGCAGTAGGGGACGTGGCCGAGATTTGCAGGGTACCCCTAGCCCCCCATGCGTGGAGGACCAGTCAGGGACACCCATGCCCCCCCCATAGTTGAGGGAAACGTGGCTGACACCATCTCTGATCAGCCTTTGTTGTACCGGCCCATTGTGGCACCTGACCTGGCAGAGGGTGACTCCCAGGCTGACATCCAGGTCGCCAAGTCTAGGCCACGTGTTTTGGTGCAAGTTAGGTGTCACCAGGCCACGTGGATCAGCGGCAGCTATGTCATCTGCTGCCCCGAGTAGGCAGGGTGGGGAGGCTGCAGGGGCAGCTGCAGCTCGATCCACCCCAGCTCTGACTCTCCCAGCCAGGGCAGTGTTGGTCCCAGTCCATCTTGCTAACGTTCCCACTGACTACGTAACACTTCAGCCAATGCCTGCACCAAGTCCCATGCACAGTGTGCATTCCCACACTCCAACTACCCAGTCCACCGGTGCTCCAGCCCCTAGTGGCCAGAGCGGCATAGGCCACTCAGGATCCCTACCACCTTCCAAAAAAAAGAGGAAGAGTGCTCGTCCACTACAGGCTGATACCCCAGACACGGCTACGCAGTCCGGCACGCAAAGGAAGCCTAGCTTCAATGAAGCCGAACGTGATACACTTGTGCAGTATGTGTCCACACACAACAGCAAAATGTTGATAACTGCAGGGTGCAAGACCAGACCTGCTCAACGCCAGGCACACTGGCATACCGTCGCGGACATCATAAGTGCCCTTGGATCAGGAGGCGCACAGCTGGTGAGTGCTACAAGCGTTGGAATGACCTTAAGCGCAGGGCAAAGAAAAAGCTGGCCTCAAGTCATGCCGCTACTCTGGTGACTGGAGGTGGGTCTCCACAAGAGGACATTGAACTCACTGTACATGAGTCTGTTCCTGGGACCTACATCACAGAGGAACAGATCCAAGGTGTGGGAGATCTGCCAGATTACGAGGCATTGTCCGGTGAGTGCACATGCATGTGTGTGTGATCCATGTATATGTTGTGTGTGCGAGGGGTTCTGATTGAGTGCCAGGTGAGGGTGTGTGCCTGAGTGGTTTGGGTCACCCATGTGCTTCATCCATAACATTCTGCGTCCCTGGATTTGGGTATTACAGTATCCCTTCTGCCCACAGTAGACTGTTTGTGCAACATCACGCCAGTTGCCCTTGAAGTGGCATCTTGCAACAACATTGTTCCGTATTTCTCATTGTTCATTCAGGCTGATTGTTTCGATCCCCCTACTTTCACTATGCATATCTCAGCCCTATTGTCAAACGATATGTGACATGCCTATGGTACATGCCATCTGTGTGATGGCATGTGTCATGTATGTGGATTGGACATGCCACTCACAGGCCAATGTGTGATGGCTCTGCTAGCCAGCATGCAGCTAACGTGTTGCTCTTCCATCTTGGTGTCATCAGTGTCTGACATTTTCCTCCCCTTCAAACTCAGTGACAGTGCATGCATGGGAGGGTTATAGTCATGTGGGACATGTGTCAATCAAGTACTGGTTCTGTACCTCATGAGGCCTAATTGTGTGCCATGGTGCTAATGCCTGTTTCAATTTTTTGTCTTTCATGGTTCTGCAGGGGATGACGTACTTGATGCTGTTGAGGGTGGGGAGATGGTGCAGACCCAGGAGGGATCTCAGGCACGACCGGGAACCAGTGGGGGACGGGGTGTGGTGGTGGGTGAGAACCCACTCTTGCTGCAGACCGTTCTCTCCAGGGGTGTCTCTGGGTGCACCTCACCAGACCTCTTTTCGGGTGTTGATTCGGATGATGAGACCTATGTGGCTTTGCAGGTAGGTGTTTCTGGGAGGGATTCTGTTCTGTCCGACCCACCTGCACCAGGGCTACAGGCCACTATGGGGATGTCAGTGTTGGTAGGTCCACCTTTGGTGGTTACGGATGCAGGGCCACACTCCGCAACATCTGATCCTGTTCCTGGGCCAGCAGATCAGAGGGGGAATGCAGTCCTGCAGCCTCAGGCAGTGCCGACACAGCAAGGCACAGTTGGCCGTGCCCCAGACAGGTGTGGTGCCCGCCAACGCAGTGGCCGTACGCCACCAGGCAACACCGCATGGGAGAGATCCATATACGGTATGGCAAACCAACAGGCAGCAGCATCTGAGATGATGGCTCAAGCTATGGAGAGGGTGGCCACTTCCATTGTCCCCCCAGAGAGGCAGAGGGAGCAACTACAGCAGGCAACAGACTCCATTTGCCAATCACTCAGGGAGGACATGTTGGCGTCCAACAGGGACAGATGGGCGGCCCTGGACACTCTGCAGGAAGCCATTTCTTTAGAGTCCCAGGGCCAGAGGGAAGCCCTGAGGGTAGAAGTCCATCACCTCAGGCAGACTCTTGTGGAGCTTGAGGCTTCCACTGTCACAAGGACAGAACAGCTGCTGGAGTGTGTCACACGTACGCTCTCAGCAGAGATGCAGGCAACTCGGGTGGTGCATGGGGATCTCCGCACCATAATCCTCCAGAACGAGACCTTCCACACCTGCATGCTTGCTGCCATGGAGGACCAGACTAGGGCTTTGCATGGGCTGCCTCCCATAGCACCACCACCTCCTGTGGCGGCAGCAGCACAGGGTGATGAGAGCGACCACAGCGATTCTGAATCTCTCACGATAGCGTAGCCGTGCAGGCCATGAGCCCATGGAGGTGTTTTATTTTCGCAACATCCACACAGGTGGCTGTTGGTGTGCAACTTGTCCTTGGACCTCTTGGGTGGCCTCCCCCACCCCTCCTGGCCCCCACATGGCCATTTTTGATTTTTGATTTTGGTTTTTGATTTTTGATTTTTGATTTTTGAGTTTTTGTTACAGTGTGTTGCCTTGTGTGGCTCCCGTGGGCATCCACTGTATTCCGGCTGGGCACATGCAGGCTTGTCCTGAGTTTGGGTTAGATGCTTGGGTTCGTGAGACACACACCCCTCCTGCTTCCCGTTACCATGGGCTTGCAAAGGGTGTGCCCAAGTGACAGTAACTTACTCAGTGACGTTGGACTCCCATGACATGTGTGGCAGTCTGTAGTCAATACTGTGTATACATTCCTCGTGCATTTTGTTGTAGTATTGTACACTGCATGGTGTATTGATGTGTGCTTGTGCATCCATGTCTCCCTCCTAATTTGCAGGTTCATTCCACATGTCTTCACAAGGCCGTCTACTTTGGAGATGGAGTTCATGTTGTAAGAAGTGCACTTCCAGATTTGCGTGCCACCAACACTGTATAGTTGGGGTTGGTCGATGTGCTAGCATCACCAGGTTGTAAGTCTACGTATCCTTTAACTTAGTACTGTCATGTGAATGCTATGTTTGGGGTGGCTAGCTGCATTGTATTGTGGTAAGTCTTTGGTCATGTGTGTTGTCAGTTCTACATTGATGGGAGCATATTGTGTGTGGCCATTTTCCAATCGGGACACTGTACTTTGTGATACTTGTGTCATGTTTTGGGGATCCCTTTCTTGCTCTCACATAGCATGACATGCCATGGTGTGTTGGGGGCGGTGCTGGGGAGGTGTTGGGGGACATGGCACTGTTGTCATGATGTATCTTGCAAGGGGGTAATGATTTTAGCAGCATAGAAATGTGTCTTTTGATGACACAGCATTGGTGGTGTTTGTGTAGGTAGGGATGCACACAATGGAACACTACCAGGTGAACATCTCAGGCTGGTATGGTTGTGACAGTTGACTGTCAGTTGACTCATCATCATTGATAGTCAGCTGGTATATGCCAGGGCTGTGTGCACTCCACAGGGGTGTGATTTTAGGTGAAGTAATTAGCCACCAGCTGCGTACGGGCTGCCTCACCCTGTGCCCTTTCCCCTCCCATGCGCAGCGGGCGTGCATGTGGTTGGGGATGTGGGGGCACCACCATGTCCACCAGCAGGCCCCTGCGTGTTGCAACGTTGCGCATGACACATGCTGCCACTATGATCCGGCACACTACTGGGGGAGTGTATAACAGCTGCCCGCCAGAATGGTCAAGGGAGCGAAAGCGTGACTTGAGCACTCCGAATGTGCGCTCCACTATGCCCCGGGTTGCAATATGGGCTGTGTTGTATCTTACCTCGGGTGGCGTGGTGGGATTCCGAATTGGCGTCATCATGTGGGTGCTCAGAGGGTAGGCACTGTCCCCTGGGGAGGTGGTGATGGGTATCATTAGTGGGGTTGTGACATTACTCAGTATCTGACATGCATGCATGTGCTGTGGCATTTATACTCACCAATCAGCCATGTATCGCCATGCCAACCAGCTTCTAGGTCCCGGTTTAGGGTTGACATTCTGTAAATGAAACTGTCGTGGGTGGACCCTGGATAGTTGGCATATACTGAGGTGATGATTCCCTTGGCATCACATACTACCTGGACGTTGATGGAATGCCAGTGCTTGCGGTTTCTATAGATGTGCTCAGATGCCCTGGGGGACGTAGAGCCACATGGGTGCAGTCAATGGCACCTAGCACTTTGGGGAAGTGTGCCACCCCGTAAAAATCTTGGACGACAGCCTGCCTTTCTGCAGGTGTTCTGGGCAGGTATATGTGCCTGCGTACTGATGGGTGTGCAGTCATGATGGCCAAGACCTGGTGTAGGCAGCGTGACTGCGTGGCCTGTGACACCCCCCCACTATGGCACTTGTCCGCTGAAATGATCCAGTGGCCAAGAAGTGCAGTACATTAAGAACCTTCACCAGGGGGCTGAGTGCTTGGGAGCAGAGGGTGGGTGATGTGAGGTCATCCTCCCACTCACTGACCAGGTTGAGTATTATGTGAGGTGGAAACCTGTACCTCCCATACACGTGTTCATCAGGCATCCCAAAAAGGCTGGTTCTGGGTGTAAAAATTCTGGCCCTGGCTATCCTCCTCCTCCCCCTCCTGCGGTATCCCACGGCCACTGCTGCTAGGAGCGGTATATTCATCCTGGCGTCTGAGCTTGTTTGTTGTTTGCGCGCACTTTTATGCTGCGCGGGTCGACATACGCCTGCTTCCTGCTTGCATACGTGTTTCCGGATTAGTGTGACTTTTTTTGCGTGTGGGCGTTCCGCGCATTTGCCTCCTGTACTTCCACGCCCACGACAGTGATACACGTACCCCGCTCGCCCAGGCCCAATCGCGTGTAAAACGTCCCGCGAGCCCCTGAAGTACACGTACCCTGCTCGCCCCGGCCCAATCGTGTGTGAAACTTCCCGCGAGCCCCCGAAATGCATGCTATTTTTGACATAGCGGGTGTCCGTGTTTGTTGCGTACCCCTTTGCACGTCATTTGTCCTAGAGGGCCACAGTATGGGACATTCATTGGAGCTGTATATACGGCTTTTTGTTAGCGCACATTTTTTTAATGCGCAGGGACGCTACCGCTTGCCTTCATGTGGCGGACATGTGTTGATGTACATAGTTGACTTTTGGTTTGTGTCGTGGGATCGCCATTTCACTGCTTGGGGGTGGGGGTGCAAGGGGACAAGAGTGGGGGCCTGCTGGCAGGTGCCCCACACTGCTGGGGGGTGGGTGTGCAAGGGGACATGAGTGGGGGTCAGCTGGCAGGTGCTCCGCACTGCTGGGGGTGGGGGTGCAAGTGGACATGAGTGGGGGCCTGCTGGCAGGTGCCCCGCACTGCTGGGGGGTGGGTATGCAAGGGGACATGAGTGGGGGCCTGCTGGCAGGTGCCCCCACTGCTGGGGGGTGGGTGTGCAAGGGGATATGAGTGGGGGCCTGCTGGCAGGTGCCCCGCACTGCTGGGGGGGTGAGTGTGGAAGGGGACATGAGTGGGACATGAGTGGGGGCCTGCTGGCAGGTGCCCCGCACTGCTGGGGGTGCAAGTGGACATGAGTGGGGGCCTGCTGGCAGGTGCCCCGCACTGCTGGGGGGTGGGTGTGCAAGGGGACATGAGTGGGGGCCTGCTGGCAGGTGCCCCGCACTGCTGGGGGGTGGGTGTGCAAGGGGACATGAGTGGGGGCCTGCTGGCAGGTGCCCCGCACTGCTGGGGGGGTGAGTGTGCAAGGGGACATGAGTGGGACATGAGTGGGGGTCTGCTGGCAGGTGCCCCGCACTGCTGGGGGGTGGGGGTGCAAGGTGACATGAGTGGGAGCCTGCTGGCAGGTGCCCCGCACTGCTGGGGGGGTGGGTGTGCAAGGGGACATGAGTGGGGGCCTGCTGGCAGGTGCCCCGCACTGCTGATAGGTGCGGGTTGCAAGGGGACATGAGTGGGGGCCTGCTGGCAGGTGCCCCGCACTGGTGGCGGGTGGGGGCGCAGGGGGACATGAGTGGGACATGAGAGGGGGCCTGCTGGCAGGTGTCCCGCACTGGTGGGGGGAGGGGGTGCAGGGGGACATGAGTGGGACATGAGTGGGGGCCTGCTGGCAGGTGCCTCGCACTGCTGGGGGGTGGGTGTGCAAGGGGACATGAGTGGGGGCCTGCTGGCAGGTGCCCCGCACTGCTGGGGGGTGGGGGTGGAAGGGGACATGAGTGGGAGCCTGCTGGCAGGTGCCCCGCACTGCTGGGGGGTGGGGATGCAAGGGGACATGAGTGGGAGCCTGCTGGCAGGTGCCCCGCACTGCTTGGGGGTGGGTATGTAAGGGGACATGAGTGGGGGCCTGCTGGCAGGTGCCCCGCACTGCTGGGGGGTAGGTGTGCAAGGGGACATGAGTGGGGGCCTGCTGGCAGCAGGTGCCCCGCACTGCTGGGGGTGTGTGTGCAAGGGGACATGAGTGGGGGCCTGCTGGCATGTACCCCGCACTGCTGGAGGGTGGGTGTGCAAGGGTACATGAGTGGGACATGAGTGGGGGCCTGCTGGCAGGTGCCCCGCACTGCTGGTGGGTGGGGTGCAAGGGGACATGAGTGGGGGCCTGCTGGCAGGTGCCCCGCACTGCTGGGGGATGGGTGTGCAAGGGGACATGAGTGGGGGCCTGCTGGCAGGTGCCCCGCACTGCTAGTGGGTGGGGGTGCAAGGGGACATGAGTGGGGGCCTGCTGGCAGGTGCCCCGCACTGCTGGGGGTGCAGGGGGACATGAGTGGGGGCCTGCTGGCAGGTGCCCCGCACTGCTGGGGGTTGGGGTGCAAGGGGACATGAGTGGGGCCTGCTGGCAGGTGCCCCGCACTGCTGGGGGGTGGGTGTGCAAGGGGACATGAGTGGGGGCCTGCTGGCAGATGCCCCGCACTGCTGGGGGGTGGGGTTGCAAGGGGACATGAGTGGGGGCCTGCTGGCAGGTGCCCCACACTGGTGGGGGTGAGGGTGCAGGGGGACATGAGTGGGTGCCTGCTGGCAGGTGCCCCGCACTGGTGGGGGGTGGGGGTGCAGGGGGACATGAGTGGGACATGAGTTGGGGCCTGCTGGCAGGTGCCCCGCACTGCTGGGGGGTGGGTGTGCAAGGGGACATGAGTTGGGGCCTGCTGGCAGGTGCCCAGCACTGCTGGGGGGTGGGGTGCAAGGGGACATGAGTGGGGGCCTGCTGGCAGGTGCCCCGCACTGCTGGGGGGTGAGTGTGCAAGGGGACATGAGTGGGGGCCTGCTGGCAGGTGCCCCGCACTGGTGGGGGGTGGGGATGCAGAGGGACATGAATGGGACATGAGTGGGGTCCTGCTGGCAGGTGCCCTGCACTGCTGAGGTGTGGGGGTGCAAGGGGACATGAGTGGGGGCCTGCTGGCAGGTGCCCCGCACTGCTGGTGGGTGGGTGTGCAAGGGGACATGAAGGGGGCCTGCTGGCAGGTGCCCCGCACTGCTGGGGGGTGGGTGTGCAAGGGGACATGAGTGGGGGCCTGCTGGCAGGTGCCCCGCACTGGTGGGGGAGGGGGTGCAGGGGGACATGAGTGGGGGCCTGCTGGCAGGTGCCCCGCACTGCTGGGGGTTGGGGGTGCAAGGGGACATGAGTGGGGGCCTCCTGGCAGGTGCCCCGCACTGCTGGGGGGTGGGTGTGCAAGGGGACATGAGTGGGGGCTTGCTGGCAGGTGCCCCGCACTGCTGGTGGGTGGGTGTGCAAGGGGACATGAGTGGGGGCCTGCTGGCAGGTGCCCCGCACTGGTGGGGGGTGGGGTTGCAGGGGGACATGAGTGGGACATGAGTCGGGGCCTGCTGGCAGGTGCCCCGCACTGGTGGGGGTGCAGGGGGACATGAGTGGGACATGAGTGGGGGCCTGCTGGCAGGTGCACCACACTGCTGGAGGGTGTGGGGGGTGGGGGTGCAAGGGGACATGAGTGGGACATGAGTGTGGGCCTGCTGGCAGGTGCCCCGCACTGCTGGGGGGTGGGGGTGCAGGGGGTCATGCGTTGGTGATCAGTAGTAGTAGTGGTGCAAGCTGACATGTGGCTTGCCTGGAGGGTATGCCCATGGTGGATGGGCTGCCTGCGGAACATGAAGTCCTCTGTGGTGTGGGCTGCCTGCAGGGGCCGTGGAGGGTGTAGAGAGAACACCTGGGAGGACCCACACTGCCAATTCACGTGTAGGACTCCCCTGCACCCCAGATATACACATACCCCACTCGCACAGGGCCTGTCACATGTGATAATTCACGCGCACCCCCGAAATACACGTTCCCCGCTCGACCAAGGCCAATCGCGTGTGAAACTTCCTGCGCACCCCAGATTTACACGTACCCAGCCCAATCGCGTGTGAAACTTCCCGCGAACCCAAGGAATAAATGCACCCCACTCGCACAGGGCCTATCGCGTTTGAAACTTCCCGCAAACCCCTGGAATACACGTATCCCGCTCCCCCAGGCACGATCACGTGTGGAACTTCACGCGCACATACGAAATACATGCACAAGCTAATTTTTCACACAGCGGGCGTCGCTGTTTGTCGCGTACCCCTTTGCACGTCATTTGTCCTAGGGGGCCACAGTATGGGACATTCATCAGAGCTGTTTATTCGTGCTTTTTGTTACCGCACATTTTGGTGCACATTTTTTTCCAGCGCAGGGACGCTACCGCCTGCCTTCGTGTGGCGGACGGGTTTGGGCCAGTGTGCGTCTTTGCCCGTGCGCTGGTTTGCCCGATTCGATTCCATGGATACGTGTTGTAGGCGAGCGTGTGGGCGTTCCGCGTACTTGCCTCCTGTACTTCCCCCCGTGACGCCCACATTTTCACGAGTTGTTCCCCATTCCGAGTGTTCCACCCCGTGTTCCGTTTACTTTTGTTATGTGCACTGCGCTATGTGCGCTTTCGCTGTGGCCTTAGCGCACGCCGTTAGATGACCAGTGCGCCGGCATGCGCCACGCACTTTTTCAGCGCACATCCCTGATTTTACTCACGCACGTATCCATGAATAGATGTGCGATGGTTTCCCTGCGATATTCCCACTTGCACTGCGATTTTCGCTCTTTCACTGCGAATCGCACGTTTTCGCACGCTTGCGCCGAAATTTTCGGCGCACATTAACTCCATGAATCGGCCTGTATATCAGAGAACATTGCAACTGTGCAAGTTTACCATCATTTGCACGGGAGAAAAAAATGCCCTGGTGCGAAAACGCATGGAAGCAATACATATTTGCACTAACACTAAGTTCCCCTAAAGTGCAAATGACGGCACAAAATGGGACTGCACGCTTGCCAAGTTTCTATAACACAGTTCCAGAGAAGTTGTTGCGCTAGGTTTGCACTTGTGGAAACACTTTTTAAGCATGGGTTTGCACTTGTGGAAACACTTTTTAAGCATGCGTAATCACATCAGTACTAGTGTAAGTATGCTTGCGCGGCAATTGCGCTGCTTTGTGATTTGCGCATGTGCAAAGGTACCAGAATACCAGCTCAGAGTGCGGAAGGACGAACACGTGGGTGTAAACAAGTCACATATTTGCAATTTTTAGAGCAGAGGAATAGAATGATTTTCCGACAATCAGATGAATTACTTGCAGGTGTACTGGCAGCCAAGTTGAGCCCAGGTAAGTACCCAGCTCTTGAGTTTCTGAGGTCAGCAACAAGGCCACTAACTCCCATCTCGTTCTGACAACAACAAACGGCTCGCTTAAGACAGACCCTCACAGACCCTCACATTTTACTCATTTATAGCAAATACTTTTTACTTTTGTACTTTAGGTGGCAATTCAGCAGCACTTATAAAGGCAAATCTATTTGCATAGGAGTACATAGAGGACAATTGGATGTCAGGAGGGACACACATCCTGGGGGGTATTGTTTGGATTTTTACCCACCCATTTCTTGTGTTGCCAATATCTCCTCTCGGGAGTCCTGTGTACGGTAATGGCTTAATTGCAGTAGTAAGTCAGCGCCTAGTGTGGTAAATATGTTTTAGTAGTGTCTAGACTCAGGAATGGTAGACAGGACACAGGGAGCACACAGGAGCCAGCAGATACAAAAGGCAAAGGAGCTTTATTGTGCTTTCAGGGTAACAGGCTAGAGGGATGGGGAGGGCATAAGTAGGGGCAGCCTTCTAGTCCTATCTACCATCATGAATCTTCCAACTGTCCTCTGTGGAACCCCGAAGGAACCCAGGGTTCCATCCCCAACTAACATTCCATGACTTGCATTGCATAATTTCAACACATATGTGACAGAAGGCTATTTCATTTACAAAATTATTCCTAACACTAGGTCCCTAGTACAAAACTTTTTCGCCCTATGTGTAAACGGTCTAGTGCCCATGGATGCTTGGCCCTAGTGGGTGCTGATGTGCCGACTGCAAGGGGATGTTGCGATACTGACCCTATCCTCTCTAAACCACTTTCCTATTGGCTAAAAAAGAGTGCACACAGTTGGGGGTCGATATCTGTATTTTAATGTTTTCACCTCCCAGCCGTGTGGCTTATCAAAACTGAAAACAATAACACAAGGTTTTATAGAAGATGTTTCTATGTCATTCTAGTCACATAGAACTCTATTAAAAAGCTCTTTCGCTCTGTACAGTACTAAGACTGTGGAAAGCAAATAGAGTTGTGATAACTTAGATTTCTTTTTGCAAGCCCTTTACTTAATATGTAGGGGTATTGGAGTCTGGGTTATCAACCAGATACTGCTCTAACAACAGTCAACCGGTTTCAGCGGGATTCGCAAGTGGCTGCTTTCTTCAGGACGAATATTAGTGAATTAAATATTCTCTTTGATATTCTTCAATGCTATGAAGAATGTTGAGGATGTCTTCAGGTCTCGGACCAGCTTAGTTGCGTCAATCCCTGTGTTTTACAGGACAAACAACACAAAGAGACAGGTGGACTATCATCAGTCTCCGAGTACTTCTAAAACCTACTAGACATATATTTAAGTCATCATTCAAAAGTGAGGCACATCTTACCTCTTGTTCTAACACTTGTAGTTATATCTGTGTCTATTGGAACATAGCTATAAGTGTCTAGATTCTTCCTGTCAGGTAGCCTGTGTCTCTCCAGCATCAATTCCTAAAATGGAGAATGAGGAGTTTCAGGGCATGTTATATGTTTCAAAAGTGCACTATGCCCTATATCTCCCAGTCCATCTGGGCTCATCTCTGTTCTGTACAGGTTGATTTGCAATGCCTGTGCCTCTATGTATAACCACATCAGATTCACTGTGCGGATTTTGATCATTGCTACATGTGTAATCTCACAAATAGGGATTTACACCCCAGTTCATTCCTAAACAATCCTTCAGTGTAACCTCAATCTCACTTTCCATTCCTTTTTTATCATTACTCATACGGTGAACCCACCCGAATGGATAACAAGGTTTTTTTATGGGGGCTGGTAATTGCCGCCGCTTACCTTATTTTCTTTTTCGTGCCGCCACTTTCGTCCGTGTTTGTATTGCGTGCCATTTTGTGTTTCTATTTGTCAAATTGTAGTCACGAGTTGATCACATGATCGTTCGCGAACTACAAAAGAAGCTCAAAGTGACTAGGGAGATGTGGTAGTCTCTCGTCCATGCTTAGGTACCGCTACGTAAGTTTGGAAGCGGCATCGCGGTCATGTGAGCGCAAACACCAATCGCTCACAAGTTGTAACACAGCAACCTCCGGGGCAGTCGGGAACTGTAGTTCTCTTCCCCTTGGCCACGTCTAATTTCCATAATGTTAATTATTTGGAAAGCCAACTTTGTTAAATGGTGGTGTGCATTCCGGTCACCGAGGGAAAATAGGGAATTACGTTAGTATGTGGTCTGGGTCAACAGGGCTATTAACCTGGATCGTGTAACGGGATGTTGTTATAGCTTCCGCGATGTTGTGGGAGAAACTATGCGGTCACGTGAATGCGTCCAGTCCGGTCCCAACGGGATCTGGGAATTGTAGTGTACCCATTTTGTTTACATTTTAAATTAACAGGGCCACTTCCAAACTTATGTAGCGGTACCTAAGCGCGGACGAGAGACTACTACATCTCCCTAGTCACTTTGAGCTTCTTTTGTGGTTCGCGAACGATCATGTGATCAACTCGCGACTACAATTTGACAAATAGAAACACAAAATGTTGCGCAATACAAACAGGGACGAAAGCGGCGGCACAAAAAAGAAAATAAGGTAAGCGGCGGCAATTACCAGCCCCCATAAAAAACCTTGTTATCCATTCGGGTGGGTTCACCGTATGAGTAATGATTAAAAAGGGAATGGAAAGTGAGATTGAGGTTACACTGAAGGATTGTTTAGGAATGAACTGGGGTGTAATTCCCTATTTGTGAGATTACACATGTAGCAATGATCAGAATCCGTACAGTGAATCGGATGTGGTTATACATAGAGGCACAGGCGTTGAAAATCAACCTGTACAGAATAGAGATGAGCCCAGATGGACTGGGAGATATAGTGCATAGTGCACTTTTGAAACATATAACATGCCCTGAAACTCCCCATTCTCCATTTTAGGAATTAATGCTGGAGAGACACAGGCTACCTGACAGGAAGAATCAAGACACTTATAGCTATGTTCCAATAGAGAACAGATATAACTACAAGTGTTAGAACAAGAGGTAAGATGTGCCTCACTTTTGAATGATGACTTAAATATATGTCTAGTAGGTTTTAGAAGTACTCGGAGACTGATGATAGTCCAGCTGTTTATTTTTGTTGTTTGTCCTGTAGGACTCAAGGATTGACCCAACTAAGCTGGTCCGAGACCCGAAGACATCCTCAACATTCTTCCTAGCATTGAAGAATATCAAAGAGAATATTGAATTCACTAATATTCGTCCTGAAGAAAGCGGCCACTTGCGAAATCCCGCTGAAACCGGTTGACTGTTTTTAGAGCAGTATCTGGTTGATAACCCAGACTCCAATACCCCTACATATTAAGCAAAGGACTTGCAAAAAGAAATCTAAGTTATCACAACTCTATTTGCTTTCCACAGTCTTAGTACTATACAGAGCGAAAGAGCTTTTTAATAGAGTTCTATGTGACTAGAATGACATAGAAACCTCTTCTTATAAAACCTTGTGTTATTGTTTTGAGTTTTGATAAGCCACACAGCTGGGAGGCGAAAACATTAAAATACAGATATCGACCCCCAACTGTGTGCACTCGTTTTTAGCCAATAGGAAAGTGGTTTAGAGAGGATAGGGTCAGGATCGCAACATCCCCTTGCAGTCGGCACATCAGCACCCACTAGGGCCAAGCACCCATGGGCACTAGACTGTTTACACATAGGGCGAAAACGTTTTTTACTAGGGACCTAGTGTTAGGAATAATTTTGTAAATGAAATAGCCTCTGTCACATATGTGTTGAAATACTGAGGTATAGATAGGAGGCGTACACCTATCAACTCCATTTCTGTAGTTAATTTACCTTCTGGCGGTTAATACCGCGAGTCAGTGCACCAATAGGGCACTTTAAAAAGGAGTAATGAGTAACATTGAGAGACGTGGACTAGACATTTGAGTACTTTCTAACAAATACAAATCTAATCCCTACACAATGGCAGAGGCAACGTATTTGGGCTTTGCAGAGGAATTAATAGAGGGAATCCTTGCAAATCCCTCAATATTGGGCGTAGAACAACAAGCTGCGATAGCCACGAAAAGTGATGACTGGAACGAACTGGAAGTGTTACGTAAGAAGTTAATCAGAACTGAACTTCATGGGGCCATTATGACTGAATATCTATGGGCACATATTGCCCCGAATGGACTCATTATCAGGATCGAACCGAGAATCTTCCTCGAAGAATTGAAATTCAGAAAAGATTGGAGTTTTATCTCAAACAAATGCACCAGGGATTGGATCATATTAATAATAAATACGGCCAAAAGTGTATCAGAGAGGTTGATGAACGAAATCATTACCAAACAGGATGCAATAACAACAAAAATGATTGTAGGTGACTACCTTAAGAGCATGGCTACCCTAGATGCAACGATTAAAGAGTTCAAAGAACTAAATTTAAACAAAAAGGTAACTAAACTCAAAAAGGATATTGCAGCATTCTCTCACGAAAAAAAGTATCCATATACAACAGATTTGTATTATGAAGAACAAGAGAAAAATGCTACTATGCCGTATGCAGGACCCATGAGAGATAGACCAAATCGACAAAGGAACAGACCAAGACCTGGGAACTGGAATTTCTCAAGTGGGAGCTCGGCTGAAGACACGGATAGAGCGAATTTCAAAGTCCGGTTTGAGGACCAACAACAGAACAGAGGCGGTAAAACTCAGGGTTTTCAGGCCCCAAGAGGCCGTGGAAAGGCCAGAGGATGGTGGCAGAATCAATCACCCATAGTCACCAGGAACAGATGGAGAGGGTGGTACCAGCAGAACGCCCACCCACAATACAACCCTTAGAAATACGAATAACAAATGAGAAACCTGAAAAGGAATCTTTGGTAATTAACCTTTCTACCCTTAGTCTTTCAAACACACATCTGCAAGTTCTGCAGGAAGGGCTTTCGTTTTCACCTACATCCGCTCATGATCCTTTCCAGACGAGAATTGAGATTACCCAGTTAATGAGGAAGATACGTCTCATACAATTCTTTGCTAAAAATAACCATACAGGACCTACAGACGTAACAGGATTGCACAATAAATCTACATACTACCCGACACCACATGCAATTACTGTTGAATCTCAAACTTTCGAAAAACTGATCCTAAAGAGGCTTGAAGAAATTGAAGCAGAGAATAACTCGGGCACTTTCCAGAATATGACCAAAATGGAAAACATAGCTCTTAAAGAACTACAGACAAATGACGATATAGTCATAAAACCAGCAGATAAAGGGGGAGCCATCGTCATCATGAATAAGACTGACTATGACGAAATGGTAAATACCCTTATAGAAGATAGCATGACATATCAAAGACTTGGGAGCGATCCAACACAACGCCTCAGAAATATGATCAGCCCCATTATTGAAGAAGCAGAGGCAGAAGGATATACAAGTAACAAAGAAGCTGCATTCTTAAACCCAAAACATCCAAGGCGACCTGCCTTCTACGCACTTCCTAAAATACATAAGGGTGTCCTCCCTAGACCTGGACGCCCGATTGTGTCTGGAATTGGCTCTATTTTAGAGCCACTTTCCCAGTTTACCGACCTTTTCTTAAGGGAAGAAGTGAGTAAAATGCGTTCCTACACAAAAGACACAACATCGATCCTGACGTACTTGAATAACCTAACGCTTGAGAGTGAAGATATCTATATTGTGACCATGGACATTGAGTCACTCTACTCCAAGATCCCCCAAAGGGAAACCTTGAAAGTCATTGAAAAAGTTTTACAAACAAAAACTATCGATATGCCCATCCCATTGATAATGCAACTAGCAGAAATAGCTCTGACCAAGAACTATTTTCTAAATGGAGAAAACTATTATGAACAAATAGCTGGAACAGCTATGGGCGTGACTTTTGCACCGACTTTAGCAAACTTATATGTTGCAGACTTCGAAGAAAAACAAATATACCCTGCAACCAACCCTTTTGTCAGTAACATAGTGAGTTGGCGACGCTACATTGACGATATTTTTTTACTGTTCAATGGAGACGCCGGAACTCTTACACGATTTATAGAGTGGATTAACGGTTTAAACCCTTTTCTCAAATGTACACATGAGACCAGTAAAACGGAGGCCACGTTCCTTGATCTGAAAATCACAAGGAGAGGCCAGACTTTCAAGACCACTGTGTTCCAGAAACCCACGGATAGAAATTCACTATTGGTTTATACCAGCTTCCACCAGAGGTCATTAAAAGAAAATCTACCCTTTGGTCAGTTTCTCTGGTTTCAGAGGAACTGTACTACACCAACTGAATACGATCAACAAGCGGAAAGACTCTCAAAGAATCTTAAGGAGAGAAATTATCCACATAAAATAATAAAACAAGCCAAAAAGAGGGCGAGAAATATACCAAGGGAAATAACCCTAAACCGACATGGCAGAAGGAAGAAAGACGATAACTCTATCACAGCAGTATTTAGTCACTCTCCAGTTATTAACCGCTTAAAAAAAAAAAAGAGATCCGAAAAGCATGGCACCTACTAAATATTGATGAACATCAATTTACCAAGCCACTTTTTGCGATAAGAAGGAGAAAAAATCTTAGGGACTCACTAGTGCACACTTACAAAGAAATAACTACTGTTACTGACTCAACAACACTGTGGAACACACCTAAACCTGTGGGGCACACTCCATGTGGAAATTGTACTGTATGTAGATTCACCCAATGTACAACGACTGTAGACATAGGCTGGAAATACCCCTGGGAGCAGAGGCAATTTACGAACTGTAACACTAACAATGTGGTATACTTGATTTAATGACCATGCAAGAAAACTTACATTGGAATGACGACAAGAGCAGTCAAGATACGTATCGGGGAACATAGATCCAGCATAAGAAACAACAAGAGGACTGCCCCATTGGTTGAACATTACATTGAAATTAATCACACTGCGAATGACCTGAGTTGGACCATACTAGAAAAGGTCAGAATACCTAAAAGAGGTGGGAATTTAGCAGCTCTTCTTTTGAGAAGAGAACAACAATGGATCTACAGGACCACGAGCCATGTCACAGGCCTTAATGAAGAAATTTGCTGGCAAGCTTTGGCAGTCCTATGATAGAATCAGAATCAGTATGAACATCCACAGTGTGAGGGCGGACACGTACTTCCATTTAGGATTTTACTATTCATAAGTTACTGCCTCAGAATATATTGAGTGATTCCCAAGGGCAAGGATTTTGTGCCAACCACTATCATGATTGAACCTTTATGGCCATGCATGACCAGGGCGAGTTGCATCAAAAATAACATAATATGTGCTGCTTGGTACAACCGCACACATGATGACATATGATCTATGTCAATGACCCTGTAAATTTAAAATGTAAACAAAATGGGTACACTACAATTCCCAGATCCCGTTGGGACCAGACTGCACGCATTCACGTGACCGCATAGTTTCTCCCACAACATTGTGGAAGTTATAACAACATCCCGTTACACGATCCAGGATAATAGCCCTGTTGACCCAGACCACATACTAACGTAATTCCCTATTTTCCATCAGTGACCGGAATGCACGCCACCATTTAACAAAGTTGGCTTTCCAAATAATTAACATTATGGAAATTAGACGTGGCCAAGGGGAAGAGAACTACAGTTCCTGACTGCCCCGGAGGTTGCTGTGTTACAACTTGCGAGCGATTGGTGTTTGCGCTCACATGACCGCGATGCCGCTTCCAAACTTACGTAGCGGTACCTAAGCACGGACGAGAGACTACTACATCTCCCAAGTCACTTTGAGCTTCTTTTGTAGTTCGCGAACGATCATGTGATCAACTCGCGACTACAATTTGACAAATAGAAACACAAAATGGCGCGCAATACAAACATGGACAAAAGCGGCGGCATGAAAAAGAAAATAAGGTAAGCGGCGGCAATCACCAGCCCCCACAAAAAAACCTTGTTATCCATTCGGGTGGGTTCACCGTATGAGTAATGATTAAAAAGGGAATGGAAAGTGAGATTGAGGTTACACTGAAGGATTGTTTAGGAATTAACTAGGGTGTAATTCCCTATTTGTGAGATTACACATGTAGCAATGATCAGAATCCGCACAGTGAATCGGATGTGGTTATACATAGAGGCACAGGCGTTGAAAATCAACCTGTATAGCATAGAGATGAGCCCAGATGGACTGGGAGATATAGTGCATAGTGCACTTTTGAAACATATAACATGCCCTGAAACTCCCCGTTCTCCATTTTAGGAATTAATACTGGAGAGACACAGGCTACCTGACAGGAAGAATCAAGACACTTATAGCTGTGTTCCAATAGAGAACAGATATAACTACAAGTGTTAGAACAAGAGGTAAGATGTGCCTCACTTTTGAATGATGACTTAAATATATGTCTAGTAGGTTTTAGAAGTGCTCGGAGACTGATGATAGTCCACCTGTCTCTTTTTGTTGTTTGTCCTGTAGGACACAGGGATTGACCCAACTAAGCTGGTCCGAGACCTGAAGACATCCTCAACATTCTTCCTAGCATTGAAGAATATCAAAGAGAATATTTAATTCACTAATATTCGTCCTGAAGAAAGTGTCCACTTGCGAATTCCGCTGAAACCGGTTGACTGTTGTTAGAGCAGTATCTGGTTGATAACCCAGACTCCAATACCCCTACATATTAAGTAAAGGGCTTGCAAAAAGAAATCCAATTTATCACAACTCTATTTGCTTTCCACAGTCTTAGTACTGTACAGAGCAAAAGAGCTTTTTAATAGAGTTCTATGTGACTAGAATGACATAGAAACCTCTTCATATAAAACCTTGTGTTATTGTTTTGAGTTTTGCTAAGCCACACAGCTAGGAGGCGAAAACATTAAAATACAGATATCAACCCCCAACTGTGTGCACTCTTTTTTAGCCAATAGGAAAGTGGTTTAGAGAGGATAAGGTCAGGATTGCAACATCCCCTTGCAGTCGGCACATCAGCACCCACTAGGGCCAAGCACCCATGGGCACTAGACTGTTTACAGATAGGGCGAAAAAGTTTTTTACTAGGGACCTAGTGTTAGGAATAATTTTGTAAATGAAATAGCCTTCTGTCACATATGTGTTGAAATACTGAGGTATAGATAGGAGGCGTACACCTATCGACTTCATTTCTGCAGTTACTTTGCATTGCATAATGCAATGCAAGCACCACACTACATTTTAGCCAAGTGTGTATTCGGCCAGTATATTTTTAGGCAACATGTGTGTCCTCACATATGCTCCTTTTGCATGGAGTCCCTTTTTCAAAGCAAGCATTGATAAAGCCAACCGTTTAGGCGCCTTTACAGGCGTTAAATGGGCATTTGGGCAAGCACTGCCATCATATGCCCAGGTACTCACACCATTGCCATCTCTTGCCATTTCTCTATTTAAAAAAAAAATCTTTTTTTAATGATTTATTAAGCATTTCAAACCAACATACACGTTGTCATCAACCGGTAACCGGCCAATCAAAAGGATATCAAATAGACAGTCTGCACTTGAAAATGCAGCAGGCAGTTTGGAATAATGTTTAGCATGGCTATGTAAAAAGAAAAATACATAGTACACCATAAAACAAGAGCAATTCTAAAAAGCACAACTCCACCTGCTAGGAATGCAGCTGACTAAGGAAAGGCAGGCAACGTAGAACCCAAACTGCACCCCCACCCGAGTAATAATCACCTACCAAGAACGGGTTAGATATAGGTCATGCTTCTACTGCATTTTAACCTCGCCTCAACCCTTTTGGCCGATAGCTGCAAAAAATGCAGTAATGGAGAACTACAAGCAGACTCCCCACTAACATGAAGCGGCCTTGGAAAAGCTACGGAAATCTCTTATTTTAAGTCACCCACAACTTTATCAGAATCCTTCCCCACCTCTGTAAAAATAAATATCTTTCTCCTTTGAAAGACATTTTCAGGGAAAGCGGGTCACGCAATGAAACGTATGGAATATTGTTTTGTGTGCAGTGCTGGCTTGCATGAAAGGCTGTGTCTTTGTGAATATAAGGTGCAGTTATATCCGTACTTTCAAGCCAAGACAGCATTTTCAAATGTTTTGTAGTTGCTTGCTTTAGTTATTTACTGTATGTAGGCATGCATGCACGCATGTAATATGTGAAGAGGAAGTGGCCATGATTGGCTAATGGCTGGTACTCTCTTGAGCAACAATGATCTAGGCCTGAGACTCACTGAGGAACACAGTGAGAGGGCATTGTGTACTTGGATGCAACCATCGGGATCCTAGGAGGCAAGATAGAGACACTGATGTCACCACCCAACAAGCTTCAATGCACTGTTACAATCTACACTGGGAATTTGTTAGGATAAAGCGTGACTTCTCCAATGATGATGCTCACATGAAGCAAGCAAGGATCACTGCACCAAGATTCAACTAATAAGGGTACCCCAAAAACATCATTCAACTCGCGTTTGCAAAAACAAACTCCAAAGGGATGAGTTACTACAAAAACAGAAAAGCTCAATAAAAATAACGACTTGAATGACCAAAGGCATCAGCAAAACAGTTGATTACAACATACAACCTAGGATCAAACAAGGTGACACAAATAGTATAGACACGTTGTGAGATCCCGACCACTGACAGGGATCTGGCAGAACATCCGAGTGTAGCGGCCTCAGTTACATATCGTGAATCATCATCCCACATCGGCATCCTGGTACTAGTTTCCTTCACAAGCAGGAACAACTCGGCTGCCTGGCCTAGAAAAGGGTTCTTCAAGTGTAATCACGGCAAAGCATGGCAGTATGCAATTAACAATCATGTGACCATACAACCCAGGGGCGGGGATCAGAAGAAAACCCGGAGATGGAAAGAAAGTAGGCAAATCATCGATCTTAATACAAAGGCACCAAATGGACGCAACTTGGATGAAGAGCTTTTCACTTTCAGTGGCTCATAATGATATTTTTGTATAGGCAATAACATAATCTGATTCAGCAGTTCCTAAAACACCTGAATATGTTGATCTCTTTTTCTGAATTAGCACTTGACTTACAATTTATGGCGCATTAACAATTCATGTTTAACCTTTTTCTGTCTACGGACATGACCACATAGAAGGTCTAATTGAGAAGTTATGCTTTAGGTGCATTTATATATTGTAGCTTTCATGCTTACGTGACACCTTTGGTATCAGTCTGAATGTAGGAACAGGTGCTGAGACGTCTGGAAGAGTGCTTACTCTACAAGGTGCTTAGAATGCGGGGACTCACAAGCTTCATGAGCCACCCACTGACTTGGAGTAAAATATTCCATGAGCCACTAATACATAAAAGCTGCATGTGAAGAACGCGCAGCAACCTTTTAAAGCAAAGTTAGAGCAGTTTGTTCCTTTGGATGAATCAAAGATGCAGAGAACCACAGAAGCCTTGTTTTGGCAACTCTGGGCAAACTGAAAGCAAACTGATAGATTTGATTGAAGAGCTTGAAGACAGAAGAGGAACCACTGCTAAGCAAGAAGGCCATTACAAAACAATATGATGTGGATTACCACCTTATATTTTATTATACTATGTATTTTGCCTCTGGGCTACATGTAACTGGTTCTTTACAGCGCCGTGATGCCTGAGGGTTTGTGTGCACTATACAAATGAAAAAATAAATAACCTAAATAAATAATACGGTATATAAAGATAAAACATGTCCAGAAGAGTAGAGTGGGACTAAGACAAGGACACACGGGGACATCAATGACAGGTTACCAGTGGTAGAAACGGCTACTGCTGCAATCCTTTTTGTAACCCTGGCAGTGACTCTGCTACCATCTGATCAGAGACTTAAGGGAAATAAGTGATTTATTTCTGCCCACCTTTTTTTGTTTCGAGAAACACGTGTTGGCCTGAAATAATCACTTTGGTTTTGACACTCTGTGACTGTGCTATTTCTTTACATAACGATGATGGCTTCATCCACTAAAACAAGGTACTCCTGCTGGAGTGTGTCCTGCACTGGTTGATCACTTTGCATGTTTAAATCTGCATACTTTTATGCGTCTGTGACATTCTTGTTTGCAGGTTGGTTAAGTGTGAATATTGTGGTGGGTCAGAAGGATGATACAGACTAGGGTACACCATGTTTTAATTGTACTTTATTCAAAATAAGGAGCAATGGCCTAACTTTCTCTAATCTAAAGGTTGCCTTGCCTAACACACCTAAAACTAGGTGGTCATCATCAGGGTGGAAGTCCAAAATCAAATGTCTGTCCGCAGTCCCAATACTAACCTGTCATGATTGTAACACTAACATTATCCAACTAAAGACCAAGAGAAAGACTCCCTTCTCTTAGGGTAGAAATATGTCTTTCCAACTTAAGTGTTCTGTTTGAATAGGTAAGCTTGAAATAATGTTTGTCTATTTTCTTCACCAGTTTCTTCAGTTGGTTCCTAGAACTTGTCCATATCTTATTTTGTAATCCTCTTGGCTTCCTTAAAGTTTTCTCCTCTGAGGTATTGACCCCTATTTTCCTCTCTGTCTTGTACTGGCCAATGAACAGTCTCTCTTTCTCCTTAAGTATTATTACTTCTTCCTCTACGAGACTAAGTCTTAGGTCTCTGGATCTCTGTACTTCTCCCTCGTGATCTGGATGATATACACAAGCTTTAACTCCACCTCTCTTGCCCTCTTTATTACTACTGGGCTGAGTAAGAAAAGTCCCATACCTATGTTCACTCTCTTTATGACGTCTGGTATTACTGGGACGAATATGTTGGGTCCCATAGTCAGGTTCACACTTCTTATAGCATCCGTTTCTACTGGACCAAGTATGATAGTTCCTGTAGTTAGGTTCACTCCTCTTATAACTTCTGCTACTAAAGGGACAAGTATGAAGAGTCCCGTATTTAGGTTTACTCTTCTTATAACTTTTGTTACTACTGGGACAAATGTGTGGTGTCCCATTAGGCTGTTCTTAAACGTTTTGTTACTATTGGGATGATTATGAGTGTCCCATAGTTAGGCTCACTCTTCTTAAAACCTTTGTTACTACTGAGACCAGTATGAGGGGCCCCATAGGTAGGGTCACTCTTCTTATAAATTTCGTTAATACTGGGATGAGCAAGAGGGGCCTGTACTTAGGTTCACTCTTTTTATACCTTCTGTTACTACTGGGATGAGTATGAGGGGTCCTGTAGTTAGGTACACTCTTCTTATAACTTTTGTTACTACTGGGATCAGTAAGAGGGGTCCCGTAGTTAGGTTCACTCTTCTTATAACTTTTGTTACTACTGGGATGAGTGTGAGCGGCCCCATAGTTACGTTCACTCTTATGATAATGTTTGTTACTACTGTGACAAGTATGAGGGGTCCCGTTGTTAGGTTCACTCTTTTTCTAACTGTTGCTACAACTGGGAGGAGTATGAGGGGTCCTGTATTTAGGTTCACTCTTCTTATGCCAGCTAGTGTATAGCCATTCGACACAGGCACGCTTCTCCTGGGGTCTCCCACTCTTGCCGTTACCGTCTTGGGTTCAGGCTTGTGTCACCGGGTTGGCATCTCCCCTTGGTTCTTTGTTTCATCTCTGCTGGATAGCTTCCTGGCCTCCTTTCGGGGTATCTTCAGGGACCGTACTGTGTGCTGAAGTACCAGATCGCAGAGGGTTTCTCCCTCTCGCCTCCTACGTCTGGTTACCGTACGGCAGGTATCCTTCAATTCTCTTGTTTACCTCATTATCAGTACGGCTCAAGGTATGACCACCCTGATGGCTTTGGTACAGAGTGGTTTATCCTCTCTCTCTGCTCCTTCGTTGCTGCTTCCTATGAGCAAATCCCTCTGGGATGCTCATTACAGACAGAGAGTCCCGGAAGGCTCTCTGCCCACAGATGTTCCTCGGACACCCCTTTCTCTGCTCTTTTCATCACTCTGGAGGCCAACGTCTCGATCTCTGTAGAAACTGTTTGAAACATCATGGTCTCTCTCCATATTTGCTTAACTCCTTCCAGTTTTATGCGGTCAGACTGAGGCTTCCCCAAGTTCCTGGAATAGTCCTTTCTTTTTGTTTGAGTCCAGCTCGGCCTAACTCCATTGGGCTTCCTTGTCTCAGTGTCAGGCAACTCTTCATTCTTTGCTATTCCATGATGTTCATTCTTCCGAGTAGCATATGGACTTTCTTCAGGACAAGTACTGCAGTAACACATGTGAGGGGATTCGGGTGTTATAGATATTTCTTTTTTTGCCTCTGGTGTGATATAAAAAGGGAGTCCTTAGCCCCAAGAGGAGATCTCTCCCTGTGAAATTCCGCTTATGAAATGATATGATGTGGCATTTATAACGCACCTGTACACAAGTGTTTCTAGGTGCCACAAAACAAGGGAGGTAAGACAAAGGGAGGACAAGACAAACGATCCTGCTAGGCCTTGTATTTTTCGGATTGTGCAAGTGTGACAATAGTAGTACAAAGGGAGGGAGGGGGGGGGAGTACAGGGTGGAGGAAAAGGGAAGTGCAATCAGGGTGGCATGACTCTGGATAAGTGCAGCCAGACAGCAGGACTCTAGGTATTGCAAGGAGGCAGGGGGGCTGTAGGGGTTATATTTATAGCTCCAAAGAGTGTGGTAGGCCTGGAGGCAGTGCAATGGAAGACTGGTCATGGAGGAGCGTGGTACTCAGTGAGATTCTGAGGGAACCAAGTAACCAGTTGATGCAGCAAGCACACACGTTAGCAAGGGAGTGATAGAGAGAGGGAGTGGTTCTACGGGATGGAGTACTAGTTTAGAGGTGGAGACAGTGCTGTGACAGAATGCCAACTGGTAAGGGTGGGAGAGCCTGAGCTTTTTATTTTTTAATAAAATGATATGGGTAATTCTTTTTCCGAATGTGAGGTTTGCTTATCAGTTCCAGTGCCAAAAAGCATAATGCACACATGTTCCCCTCGGTGGGACGGTTTCCTGACACCCAAAGCAACTGCCCTTTAGTGGCAGCAAGGCATGTTCATATGTCACAGGCGCACCCCTGACCCACACTGCTGCAACTCAAAATTCCAGCAAGCAGAGATGGATTTTTAACTAGCACCCTGGTAGCAATTATTAAAATCTTAATATAAGCCATGTCTGGTTTTGAAATGGTGGTTATGGCAATTACACAATTATACAGCTACAAGCATTTGGATGCCATATTATTGACAGATAGGTCAGCAGTGACTCAGTCATGATAGGGCTTTGTGTGTATTAGCTGTCTGGCCTGGGCGTGCCCACAACAACCATGCGGGACCCAGCCCATGAAGCCCGTTTTGATCCCCCTGAGGAGAATCAACACTTTCCTCCAGGGAACAGCAACCTTCCATTGAGAGGTCCCCTGGAAACCCATGCTACAAAGCGAGCCTTGTCTTGACAATAGCCCTCTCACGCCAGGGTGCTGATTACTGGGGTCTTATTGAAGTAGGTAGAAAGAGGAAGAGGGCAGAGTTAGAGTAGCCCCCAAGTGGGATTCAGACCACAGAGAGGTCGCACAATCATGGATTTCCTAGGGCTCCTTGAATATACTATCCCCCTCTATGCTTGCTTCAGAAAAGGCACTCTGGGTATGACATCACCAGGCAAAGGGCATTTGTTGCGGCAGCCAGGATTGGAACCTTAACAAAAGCTGACCAAGGGTCAGTCTGGTGTAGCATTTCTTCTACATGAAGAGGGAAGGCCTTCCCCTAGTTGAGGGGTCTGCAACCTTTGGCTCTCCAGATGTTCTGTACTACAACTCCCACCAGCCCCTGCTAGCAAAGTCAATGGTGATGGATCTTGTGAGTTGTAGTCCAAAACATCTGGAAAACCACAGGTTGCAGAGCTCTGTCTTAGTTGATTCTACTTTGGGATTCAAGGAACGAAGGATTCACCTGTTCTGGGTGGCAGGCACCAGCGGTCCCTTTGGTGAAGATGGAGACAGATTCATGGGGTTTTCTGTTCACCCCTCAACATGGCGTCTCAGTGTGGGAGTAGCTTTCCAGTCTCTCTCTCTGGAGCTCTCCCGGCTCCGCACTCTGTTCCAGGCAGGAACTGTGAAAAGATGGAGAATTCGGCAGAACTACGCATCACTTCTCCCCAGTCACGATGCATCATTCCATCCGCGTCCCTGCAGTGCGTTTCCATTGCTATCGTAGCCACAGCTTTCATTCCTGAGATGCTAGGACGTTGCCAGGCAACGACAGAACACAGACCTTATCAGGAATCTCTAGTATGCGCTGTAATACGAACAGACGGAAACGCTGTTCGATCCTTGGCAACCACGGTGTCCTTGGACGTTGCTACGCCCTTGGATGTTATGAGACACATTTTTCTTGATAACCTTCCTTCAATACGTATTTCAGAAGTCGCTTTGAGCTTCTCACCTGAAGCCTCAGACTCTGCTGCTCACTCCATCACAACTCTCACGGCATTGGTCTAGGCATGCCTCATTAAGCGGAAACTCCAGCGGGTCGTTCAACGCCACAGTCTTTACCTGAACCTCTGCACAGAAGATGGACGACATCCAGGGTTTTTCCCCCCTGGAGGGTTTCCCTGTGGACACTAAATGACCCTTCGCTGTTATTCAGCGCAGGGGGATCCAGAGTATGGGGAGACTTCTCATAGGCAGCGCATTGACATCATCTGATCCAGGTGAGTACAAGCATCGTGGTTTGCTCTGTTTGCAAGAATTTATCATTACCGTAGCTTTACAGTAAGTGACGCCCAAGAGTGCGCTAGCATGAATCAGAATCAGCTGCAACAATTAGTGTCTGTTGTACAATCTTTAACCGCTGACGTACAGGGTTTGAAGCAGGAAAATGCGGTACTCTGCCAGCAGATGGCATGGGGCCCTCAGAGCTCAGAGCTACCCCCTGGACCTTTAAATTCGATGGCAATCCTCATAAATTGAAGGAGTTTTTTGACTCCTGCATTGTGCAATTTACATACAAGGGCTCATTTTTCCCGACGGATTGAGATAGGGTGGTCATATGATTTCCCAATTATCGGGGGCTGCTCTGGCTTGGGCAACCCCTTTGGTCACCTCAAACAGCCCAATATTGGATTTCTTTCCAGCATTTGCTAATAGTCTAAGAACCATGTTTGGCAGGCAAGAGATTACTATCTCCTCTCAGGAACAGTTGCTGGATTTTCGTCAGGGATCTCAGGTCCTCCTTACATATATTACGAGCCTGCAGATACGGCTTATAACCCTCTTCCGAAGAGGGTTGTTCAAAGATTTAAAGGATAAAGTATCTCGGGTTCCACGGCTTGGGAATTTGGCTGAGATGGTGGCACTTGTTACGCAGATGGATTACTGTCTGCAAGAGTGCTATTGAGAAAGAAGAAGCTATTGGAGCCCTTGTCCTTCGTCTGAACTTTTACATTCCACATCCAGATCAGTCTCTAGTGAGGAACCGATGCAGTTCGGGTCCACTTATTCCGGAAGAACGAATGCATCGGCGCACTAATGGTCTTTGTATGTATTGCGGATCAAAGGAACATTTAGTGAATGCTTGTCCAGTAGCTCCTCCCCGACTTTCGGGAAACGCCAAAGCCTGATCAAAGGGGGAACCATGATACGGGACAAAGATTCAGGTTCCCCACTTCCAGACACTTGTATGTCACAAGAGGACTGTTGTGATGTTGTTTACCTGGGGACATTGTTTGTATAGGAGGCTATACCATGGAATATCCATCGCCTCAGATTCTGGTGAGGGCACAGAACCTGTATGTGTTCGTGTTGTTCTGAAAGTTCTATAGTTGTCAGTTGGAGTTACCTTTTGGAGAAGAGGGGTCCTCTGTTGTTGTGGGGGGTCTTTCTCTCCTGTTATCCTAATAAATACTTACCTTGAAGACTTACCTGTGTCCAGAGTGTCTTCGCAACAATGGCGACAAGGATGGGATAAAAGGAGACCCCCAGCAACGACTTTGCCTGCACGTCGCTCTGCTGCCCACAAGCGTAGTAGCGACCGCCGAGGGAGAGAGACCCCATCGTGAGCTGCTTCGTGCTCTGAGCCGCTCCGCTCATCTTAGCGTTGTAGTGGCCCCTGAGCAAAATCCATCTGCCTTTGTATCCAGCAAGTGCTGCTTTCCTGGATCTGCTGTATCTTTAGCAAGTAAGTGCCTGCGCCACCCGCTAATCCTCTGTCCGGTGACGAGGTCGTGTTTCACTCCGTTCACGCCTTCCAAGAGACGTTGTCAAGCCCTCAAGTTTGTGTTTCGTCTCATTCGTGCCTTCCAAGTGGCGTTGTTAAGCCCTCACTTGGATCTGCTGTTTGTCGCAGATCCAAGACGCGACGACTCTCCATCGGACTCACGTTTCCTGACAGGGAGGGGTGAGCGACCAAGAGGCAGTGCGGAGCACATTACCGTGCATTTGATGGAAGGTGCGCAGCACAAAAGAAAAGTGAGCGGCCAGAGACAGTGTAGAGCACATTAACCTACATTCGGTAGGAGGTGCGCAGCATAATAGTAAAGTGAACGCCTAGACAGAACGGAGGGCACTACCGTATGTTTGGTAGTAGGTGCACAGCATAAAAGAAAGTGAGCAGCCAAGATGTAGTGCAGATGACATTACCGTACATTTGTATAGAGGCTCTCGGATCAGAAAACCATTCTTCTTAAGGATCGTGTGGTTAGGACTACGCTGAAATCTAGGGGAAATTTCGAGTTTGCAGTCTTCCTTCCAAAGAAATAAGTAGACTGCACGTCAAGCAGTTGAAGTTTAAGGAGTTCTTGTTAGCACTGACTTTTCACCGGGTCGTTGTTGTAGTAAGCAAGTGACATCCAAGTCACACTTGTCTGATTGAGGAAGACCTGAAGATTTCTAGATCATACGACATTGTACCATGGCAGGCTTACCTGGCATAGCAGGACCACCGATTTTTATGCCAGTTCCCGGTCCAGCAAAGATCCTGTGGGCCCAATGGCATAAGGGATTTCTACATTACATGAAGGCAGCCGGCGGAACTTCCTATTCCAGTGAGAGGAAATTAGCATTACTACTGCATTTCTTAGGATATGAGGGCCAGAGAATATATGAAACACTTCCTCACCCTGTTGGGGATGGCAGTGGGGATGATGTGAATGCATTTGATTTAGCTTTGATAAAGCTAGATAAGCATTTTAATCCCAAAACTAGTACAATATTGGAGCGCTATAATTTCTGCATGCGTGTACAAGCATCTGGAGAATCTGTGGAAGAGTATGTGATGGCGCTGCATCATCTTGCTTTATCCTGCACATTTCAAGAAGCATTTGACGAACACATACGTGATCAGTTAATGACGCATTGAAGATCCAACAAAATTCGCGAGGAACTATGGTTGAGGGATGAGCCAAATTTGGATGAAGTATTAGACATTACAAGGCGGGTGGAACATTCTCTAGCATGTGTGGCCAAATTATCCAGAAACGAAGTAGGAGAGCAAAAAGAGACCAAGTCTGAAGTTTTAAATGTGACGGAGGGGAAGAGTAAAAGGAAGTCCAAAATCCGCCAGTCAAATCGAGTCGCTGCGGAAGAGAAGAGAAATCAAGATCCACCGCAGAAGGCAGAAAAAAAATATGATAGACTTTGTTTCCGATGCGCGAGCAGTACACACTTTGCGCCTTCTGTCATGTGCCCAGGTCGCAGAGCTACATGTGCGAGATGTAAAAGGAAGGGACATTATGCAAACTGCTGCAAAAACTTTCAATTTGGACAATTTGGTCAAAAGAAGGTTCTCTATGTGAATGAAGAAGATGGAATATCGTCTGAGGAGGAAATAACACTTCCGATGCAGAATGTTGTTGTCAATACTGTTAATGTTGTTATGGAGGGTGAAAGTATAGATGATTGTGAGCGTCCGTATGCAGTGGTGAAACTGAATGGTCGTGAGATATCCATGCTGGCGGATTCTGTGTCTAAAATTACTTTAGTATCTAAGAGTGTGTTTGAAAAGGACATGGATGGTAAGATATCTGACCTGTCAGAACCTGATATAAATCCAGGCGGATACAATCAGGATAGAAATTAACTGTTGGGCTATGCGTGGAGCAAATTCTAATTCAAGGGCCGGAAGTGCGATGGCAAGGTATACATAACCAAAAGGGGTTAATCCTTACTGGCATGGAGGAAGCAGAAAAGTCTTGCCATCAGATTAGATCCTAACCAAAAAGAAAAAGTATATCAGGTGTCATCACCGTGTGCAGGTTCATGCAAATATGTGGTGGGGCACAGTGGAGTGTTTGATGGAAGTATGGGGAAGGTAAAAGGTTTTATACACCAAATCATATTCAAAAGGAATAGTATACCTGTTGCTGCTAAAGTTAGGCCAGTACCCTTGTCTTTAAGAGAAGGGGTCAAGAAAGAGTTGATGAAATTGTTACATTCGAGTGTCATTGAGAAAGCAGGTGGAGTTGAGTGGGTATCTCCAGTAGTAGTTGTCAAAAAGAGTGCTGGTGATCTAAGGTTATGCATAGACATGCGTGAGCTTAATAAATGTGTGATGGTTGATAGGCACCCACTGCCAAATATGTGTGAAATGTTAACCATGGTCGGGCAAGGCAAGTTTCTTTTTAAACTTCATATGGCGTCTGCCTATCAACCGGTTGAATTGGAGGAAGGGTGCAGAAAGCTTACTGCCTTCATCACTCATGAGGGTGTGTTTCAATTCAGAAGGATGCCTTTTGGATTAGCATCGGCCTCATCAGTGTTTCAAAAGATCATGGACCGGTTACTCAAGTGTGTGAATGGGGTATTTTGATTCCAAGATGATGTGTTGATTTGTGGGGAAACTCTTGAAGAACATGCCAAAAGTTTGTATAAGGTGTTGAGGGATTTTTGAAGAAAGGGGGATCACCTTGAAACAAGAAAAGTGTAAGTTTGCTGTTTCCAAGGTAGATTACCTAAGCCACGAGGTATCATATGAGGGTGTAAAACATAAAGACAGTATTGTGAATTCCATAAAAGAGATTTAAAGGCCAACTACTAAGGTTGAATTACGTTCATTCTTAGGTATGACCGAATTTTATCAAAAGTTTGTAATGAACTATGCATCTAAGGTGTTGGAAATGAGGAAGATTCTAAGGAAAGGGGTAGAGTTCATATGGAATCGAGAATGTGATATGGAATTTACAAGGATCAAGCAAGAGATTGATATGGCTCGCCCATTGGGATGATTTGACATGAGGAGATGTTCTATTATTACTGTTGATGCCAGCGAGGGTGGGCTAGGTGCAGTCCTCTCGCAGAAACAGGATGATGGGTCAGAGGAAGTGATAGCGCATGCATCACGTGCCCTGAAAGGTGCAGAATTGAGATACTCTGTTCTTGAGAAGGAAGCTCTGGCATGCTATTGGGCTGTTGAGTGATTTAGAAATTTTGTGTGGGGTAAGAAATTTGTTCTACGGACGGATCACAAGCCTTTGAAAGTTATTTTTGAAACTAAAGGTCTAGTTACCAGGATGCAGGCACACAATTTCACAATGGAGGTCATACCTGGGAAGGAGAACATGCTTGCCGACAATATTTCGAGGGTAAGAGTGGCATCCAAGGAAGGGTTAGGAGATGAGGAGATGGAAATGGAAATGGTGTTTGTGAAAACAGAGGGAATTGTGTCCAGACAAGAGTGGTTGGAGGAGTTGGGAAGGGATGTGATTATCAATAAGGTGATCACATATGTGGTAAATTCAGCTTGGCCATGTAAATCTGAATTGGCTGAGGTTGAGAGACCTTATTGGGAGGTCAAAGATGAACTATCTGTTGCGGATGATAAACTGTTCAGGTGGGAGAGGCTGTTGCTCCGGCGGGTATTCGAAAGAGGATTAACCTAGCGCACAGTGGACATATTGGCGTTACCAAGACCAAAGAGGTGTTAAGATCAGATTATTGGTAGCTGGGATTTGGCAGGGAGGTTGAGAACTGTCTGGCTGAATGCCATTTTTGTATCAAGAGTGGGAAGGGAATTGAGGCTAGAAAACAACCCCTGATTGATGTGGGTGTCCCCATAAGAATCTGGAGTGACATAGCAATGGACATCCTGGGTCCGGTTGATCTTGGGTATGGCTGAGGAAGGTATGTGGTTCTGGTGGTAGATTTATTCTCCAGGTGGATAGATTTCAAGATTGTGCGTGAAATATCGGGAGAAAATATGGTGAAGGTGTTGCAAGAAATATTTGCGAGTGAGGGACTGCCTGAAAGTGTCCTTACTGACAATGGAACTCAGTTCACTGGTGGACTGTTTCCTGCTTCTTTAAAAAAATGTGGAGTAAGCCATAAGAGGGCAGCTCTTCATCATCCTGAAACCAATGGGGTAGTTGAAAGACTAAATAGATGTGTGATGGAAAGCATCCGCATGGGAGAGCAGTGTGGATTTGATAAACTGGTGACCATTCAAAATAGAATATGGGCTTTGCGCATGGCACCACACGCGACTACTGGCCTATGTCCATTCAAACTCATGAGGGGTCGGAAGCCTTTCTCGATGGCATGTCCTCCATGGTTGGGGAGGAGCAGAGAGTCGGATGTGGTTATTGATGAAGTGAGGAATAGGCTAAAGAAGGAGAAGAGTGAGTGGGTCATGCGAGAAAACAAAATAGGAGGAAGAAAGGAATTGCATGTGGAGCAAGGTGACTGGTTAAGAATAAAGAAGGGTGTGGTGAAGAAAAAGGGAGAGTCACTATATTCAGATCCAGTCAAAGTGGTTGCTGTTATGAAGGGTGTGGTGCGTGTGGAAGGTGGTCAAGTTTGGAACAAAAGCAGAGTTGCCACTGTGAAAAGAGGTCATGTGTGAGGGTCAAGTGTGGTATGTATGGTTTTTACAAAAGAAAGGGAGATGTGTTGTGATGTTCTTTACCTGGGGACATCGTTTGTATAGGAGGCTATGCCATGGAATGTCCATCGCCTCAGATTCTGGTGATGTCACAGAACCTGTATGTGTTTGTGTTGTTCTGAAAGTTCTATAGTTGTCAGTTGGAGTTACCTTTTGGAGAAGAGGGGTCCTCCGTTGTTGTAGGGGGTCTTTCTCTCCTGTTATCCTCATAAATACTTACCTTGAAGACTTACCTGTGTCCAGAGCGTCTTCACAACAAGGACCATTCAAAATCCTTGATGGTGGTTCTTTTTGTATCATTATCTTTAGAGTCCAGCGATATTGCTGGAATCCTGACCTTGGTTGACAGGGGGGCTGCAGGGAATTTCATTGACGACCAATGGGCTCTTAAACAGCTGCTTCCCCGAATCACGAGGATGGTCTCAGTTCCAGTAGAGGAGGTGGATGGAAGTCCTTTAACCTCTGGACCCATTAAGGAACAGAACCTTCCGGACCAAATTCAAGTGGGTGCACATTCCTAGATCATCACCTTTCAATTTAATACAAACCGCTCATTACCCAGTTATTTTGGAATTGCCCTGGTTACGACTCCATAATACCTACATTAACTGGGCGGCAGGAACCTTTTTCCTGGGATCGGAACGTTGTCTCAGCAATTGTCTAAAGGAAGGAGCTATTGGTTTCGCCACTCCCTCTTTACCATCTACCGTTCCCCTGTTAAATCCCAGGTACTTAATCATGTTCTGGAAATCCCGGAACAGTATCTTCCATATCAAGATGTCTTTTCCAATGCCCAGTATTCAGAATTGCCACCACATCATCCGTACGACTGTGACATCACTCTGATTCCCGACCAACCAGTGCCCTTTGGTCGTATGCACATTTTATCAGCCCGACAGAAGGAAGTTCTCAAAGAATATCTTTGTAACAACCTTCAAAATGGTCTTATAGCCGAAACCACGTCTCCTGCAGGAGCATCATTATTTTTTTATTCCCAAGAAGAATACTGATGAATTGTGTCCCTGCATTGATTTTAGGGGCCTGAATAAAGTGTTGATCCCCGATCGTTACCCTATGCCGTTGATACCGGATATTTTGGAAGTCGTAAAGGGTTCGAAGATCTACATGAAGCTTGACCTGCGGGGGCATTATCACCTTATTCGGGTCAGTACCAGCTGTTGTGTGGAAGACAGCTTTCTGCCCGGCCTTTGGGCATTATGAATATCGTGTTATGCACTTTGGCCTGTGCAATGCCCCTGCCATATTTCAAAGCTACATGGATCACATTTTCTCTGATATTTCATTTTAATTTGTTCATCATCCGAAACCGATCACATTCTTCATGTGCAGGAGGTGTTGAGGCGACTACTCAAGGAATGCTTGTATTGCAAAATTGAGAAGTGTGAGTTCCATAGGACTCAAGTACAATATCTGGGCTATGTTCTTTAACTGCATGGAGTGGCTATGGACCCACCAAAAGTATCTGCTGTTATTGACTGGCCCATTCCAACTTCTGTCAAGGAAATCAAACGTTTTTTAGGTTTTGGAATCTTTTATAGGAAGCTTGTTCTGGGTTTTTCTGGAGTTATCCGACCATTGTCAGCTCTTCTGAAAAATAACACACCTTTTGTATGGTCTACTGAAACACAGGAAGCCCTTGACAACTTCAGTCCACGAAAGCACCCATTTTGATTACCCCGGATCAGTCTAAACGATTCATAGTGGAAAGTGATGCCTCCCACTACGCTCTTGGTGCAGTACTGCTTCAAGAAACCGGATCTGGTGAGGAGTGTCTCATTGCTTACTTGTCTAAGACTCTCATGCCAGCAGAGCTTAATTATTCAGTTTTAGAAAGGAATTGCTGGCCATTAAAAGGGCCTTTGAGGAATGGAGACATTTATTATTGGGGGAAGAGCATCCTGTGGAAGTAGGTACTGATCCTCATAATCTCGAGGGTCTCCAATATGCTCAGACCAGGAATAGCCATCAATCCCTTTGGGCACATTTTCTTTCTCCATATAATACCCGAAAGAGTCAATTTGAGAGCTGACGCACTGTCTCGGAAAGAACAAGTGGGCCCTTCTCAATTCTGTTCTGACAAGTTGTTTCCTAAAGCCATTTTTTTCATGTTGTGCAAACCCTATTACAGCATATTGCAGAGAGTACCAGCACACAAAGTCCCAAGATCCTATCAGATCAGTTCAGGTATCATCTTTTCAAGGATCAAGATTTGTATTGCTATGAAGAGCTAATCTATGTGCCGCCCGGAACTTTGCACAAAGAAATACTCTCGCTCACTCATGATTCCCTCGTGGCTGGTCACCGGGGGGTGAGGTATACCAAAGACCTTATTAAGAGACATTTTTGGTGGCCATCCCTGGCCTTAGACATCAACGACTATGTGGCCACCTGGATCACTTATTTACAATCTAAAACTCCTCGTCAGCCCCCTTTAGGGGCCTTGGTCCATATGTCTCTTCCTGACCGTCTCTGGCAATACATTTCAACAGACTTTATTGTGGATCCTCCATCATCAGGAGAGAACACGGCTGTGATGGTAGTTATTGGTTACTTTACGAAGTTGGCTCACTTCGTACCCCTGGTAGGGGTACCTACTGCAGCCTTGATGGCGCAGTATTGCGAAGATCTTTTCTTGTCATGGTCTCCCTGATTCTATTGTGTATGTTAGAGGTTCGCAATTTACCTCTCATTACTGGCAGCAGGCATGTACTGTATTGTTTATCAAACAGGCCTTAAGCTCCGGGTCTCATCACCAGACCAATGGGCAAACAGAAAGATTAAACCAGAACCTGGAGGGCTATTTACGCTGTATATTTCGTCCACTCAGGATAATTGGTCTGATCCACTTCCATTGGCAGAGTTTGCTTATAACAATGCTACGCACGCTGCATTACCATCCAGTCCATTCTATTGTTCCTACGAGTATCACGCGACTTTCTTACCTGCAGTACTACCGAATAACTCTCGTTTTCCTGCAGTAGATGATTTGCTCCGTAAAATACAAGACGGACATCGCTTGGCTGGGTGTTCGCTACAGCTGGCTCAGGACTTGGCCAAGAAGTTTGCCGACAGACACCGCACTCCTGCCCCGTTGTTCTCTCCTGGGGACAGGGTGTGGTTGGCTTCTCGATTTTTGCTCAGACATTTGATACCTTCCAAACTGACTCCTCTGTATTTTGGTCCTTTTTTGTTGACGCGACTGCATGGCACTGCTGCTGTCCATTTGCGTATTCCTTCTTCTTGGTAACTGAATACATCCGGTGTTCCATGTGTCTCAAATCACGCCAGATGCTCCTGATTGCTTTTGTTGCACTGTTCGGAGTCGTCCTCTCCCGGTGGTTATGGCCACAGGTCTGAAGTATGAGGTCTTTGAGATTTGTGACTCACGCTACTTTTGTGGTCCCCTTCAGTATTTGGTGGACAGGAAGGGTTATTCTCCTGCTGATCACTCCTGGGAGTCTGCTTTTGGGGTCCATACTCCCCAGCTGGTCCGACGTTTTCATTGTTTACATCCTGGTAAGCCGGGGGCTCTCCCCTTCGGAGGGGGCATACTGTTATAAGTGGCAGGCACCGTTGGTCTCTTTGGCGAAGATGGAGACAGATTAATGGGGTTTTCTGTTCACGCCTCAACATGATGTCTCGTGTGGGAGTAGCTTTCCAGTCTCTCTCTCTCTGGAGCTAGCCAGGCTCTGCCCTCTGTTCCAGGCAGGAACTGTGAAAAGACGGAGAATATTCAGCAGAACTAAGCATCACTTCTCCCCAGTCACGACGCATTGTTCTATCCACGCCTCTGCAGTGCGTTCCCGTTGCTATCGTAGCCACGGCTTTCATTCCTGAGACACTAGGACGTTGCCAGGCAATGACAGAACACAGAGTTTATCAGGAATCTCTAGGACGCACTGTAATATGAACAGATGGAAACACTGTTCGATCTGTGGCAGCCACGGCGTCCTTGGACGTTGCTAAGCCATCGGATGTTATGAGATAGCCTTCCCTCAATACGTATTTCAGAAGTCACTTTGAGCTTCTCACCTGAAGCCTCCAACTCTGCTTCTCACTCCATCCCAATTCTCACGGCCTGGGTCTAGGCATGCCTCATTAAGCGGACACTCCAGCGAGTCGTTCAACGCCACAGACTTTACCTGAACCTCTGCTCAGAAGAGGATTGACATCCAGGGTTTTTTCCCCCAGGAGGGTTTCCCTGTGGACACTGAATACCCTTCGCTGTTATTCAGCGCAGGGTGATCCAGGGTCTAGGGGGAGACTTCTCATATGCAGCGCATTGTCATCATCTGATCCAGGTTAGTGCAAGCATCGTGGTTTACTCTGTTTGCATGAATTTATCATTACTGTAGCTTTATATCACCTTGATCTCAGTTGCTGATAAATCAGACATGATTAGAATCCTAACCGGCTTCCTGGGGACAAATCCTTGGAGCACTTTGCCTACTGTGATGAATCAGAGGCTGTTACCCCATCTTTCCAATGGGAGACCACCTTGATAAGCATGGGACAATACCTGCCTAGTACAGTAATTCACCTGGGGGTGGTATGCCAATGGAGAATCGTATATTGAGATAGAGGTTCCCTACAGGACTAAGAACTATCATTACCAGGGAACACAATGTCAATCCACTTTACCACCTTTGATAAACCCTCTAGATCCCTCCTTGGAAAGAGTTAATATATACTGTAGCCAAGTTAGCCAACAGGCTTTGCCATATCCAGCCCCTTTGGCAAATTCAAACACTCCCTTTTTAGATGGAGCTAATATATATTCTTGACAAATCAGCCAAGCTCCTTCATCATGTTGTTACCAAGCAAGTCACCATAACATTGAAAAGTCAGATCATAAAGAGTACATGGCATATGTGGCTTGAAAGCCGATAATGTGACAAAGAAGATACATGATATATATTGTTCCCAACCCGAATTACATAACAGCGATAGAAACCCAGATGATACAAAGTATTGTGCCTAGAAGTTTAAGATTGGTACCATGACGAAGAAGATGATTGGGAGGAGAAGGATCGCTTGCAAGAAATCAACCGAGCGATATAGTTTCCAGCGGCCAGTGATTGGCTATACGGAATACAACCAGCAGCTGTGGGAGATTCATGGCAGTTCAGGCTCAAGTTCAGATGACAAGGAGACAAGAGAGAGTGTGAGCTGTCCCTTGAAGAGGACAAGAAGGAGCCATAACCAGACGCGAACCAAACTGCGGAAGAGACAGAACGCACAGCCGAAGGGAGGCCTCAGTCTGCAGAGATGCTGCAGACCCCGCTGGACACCCAGACACTACTGGAGCCTCCAGAAAGACCCCATCTGCATGGGAACCACTGGGTCCACCAAGGAGAAGGCAGACAGGTACGCAGGTAGGCCGGGAGCTGTGAGATGGCTGGGGAAGCAATGGGGTGAACTCAAGAAACAGAGAACACAAGGGTTTGGGACCCTACACGTTGAAAGTCAGAGGAAGCACTTTTAAAGTCAGAAGGAAACAATTGAGCAATGGAGAATAAGAAGGTCTGGGATCCTAGCCTTTGAAAGTCAGAGGGGACTCTTTGGCAGTCTGAGAGAAACAATTGAAAAATTGGGAATAAGAAAGTCTGGGACCCTACCGTTTGAAAGACAGAGGGAAACAATTGAGCGAATGAGACCAAGAGGGCCTGGGACACTACCCTTTGGAAGTCAGAGGGCGACCAATGAGAAACCAACATAATACAGCATAACTGTGCAAGTCCGGGACCCGCACCCAAAAGCCAGAGAGTCTGGGATCCTAACTAGAGAGCAGGTCTGCAACTCTAAAGTACATCAAAGGCAGCAGAGTTAACCAGGTAGATAGAGCACAGCCATGCAAGTCTGGGTCCCACACCCAAAGAGAGGGTCTGGAACTCTAAGTCAAATGAGAGAAACAGTGGTACACTTGATAAAAGAATGGTCCAAGTGGACACTATGCAACATCGCACATCCAGGGCTCTCACCCAAGAAAGTCAAAAGGGTTTTGAACCCAGAGAGAAACAAAGAGATAATTTACCAACGGTTGTTTAATTGACAAGAAAGTAAATCAATCTGGACAAACAAGTTGTGAGTTGGAAACCCGCACTCAAAAAAGAGACTAAATTGAGAAGGCTAAAACCTTGTGAGGGAAGAGGGGGAGTTCTATACTTGGTAGCGGATGTGCCAAGCCAGTAGGACACAAGAACTGTGAAGCTAACAGTCCCTCTTGAACTATATGTTGACTTAGGATAAGAGGAAATCTAGGGGAAAGGAGTACAAAGCTACCAATTGGAATATTATTTTGCAGCACTTTTTACTACCAGTGAAACTGGGAAACTTTCTGTTGTTTGAAAATACAGTGAACACTTATTACTTTGAGGAGAGATCATCCTTGCACAGTTTTCATAGATTATTAGTGCTAGGGACAGAAGCAGGTTTTTGGCACACAACTGTGACAGGCTTCTTTATTTCGTACCTCCTGCCAATTACACAAGTATACTTTGAGGTAGGGAAACCCCCTCTTAGCTTTAGGGATAGAAAGGCATTTTTCCAACCTTCTTTAATCTAAAAAGTCTTTACATACAAACATGCCACCATTGTGTCCGAGCCTTACTTCTGCACCCATATACTACATCAATGAGGGAGATCCTCCCCTTAGTGTATTCATAAAGGCAGGAAGGGTTCACCTGAACTCTCTTCAGGATATAGTCTATTTCAAAGTTCACTGCCATAAAGCTGAAAACAGGAAGCTCCCTGGAAGAGGAAAGCTCTTCTCCCTAAGTACACATTAGGGAGTGAAATTACTGTGTGGACAAGGCCTACAGCACTGTGGTAATGGTACCGAGGACCCTGCCACTGGAGGTAATAGAATCACTTCAAGTGCCCTCTTCAAACCTTTCTGGCTGGCAAGGGCAGAAGAAAGGACCCACCTTGCAGTAAAGCAATTAGAAGCCTGTCTTAATGCTCCTGAGCCCCAAATACAAGAAACCAATGTTATCTGAAAAGGTCCTGTCCCCCCGGTCCAACTTGTATGACTTTAAAGACTTTTAATGCCGCTACACTTTAAAAATAAAGACATATTCATGAGCCTTTCATGCATCACTTTTTTGGCTATAGTTTGTCTCCCTGTGTTAGAGAGGGTATGCCCAGATGTGGGTCCCTTGCTCGCTGCGCCATAGGCAACCAAGCTGCACCTCACTGATGAGGCCCAGCAAGGCCGGAACCTGTCTGGGATTGCTTGTGTTTCCATGCAGAGGAGACCTGGACTAGCAGTTTGGGCTGGGCTGCTCCCATTGGTAGCAGTAACTGGGCCATTTGCATATGGCTGGACCCCTTTTGGCAATGGTGCAGATGGGCTAAAAAACTGTGGTGTAGAGGGTTTCCCAGAGCAGTGCCAGGGAGGGAGACCAGAGGAAGAACAGGACTGTCAGGTTTCGCTCTCACCTTTTTAGGCTTGGTCTCTGGATCTGTGTCTTCTTTCTTTGTCTTTCCTTTTTTTGAACAGAAGAGATAAGGCCGGTGTTAGGGAGAATTTTCAAGAATGTGCTAATTTCCCTTACCTTTTGAGACCCCCCTAGCAACTTTGCTGGATTTCTATGATTTGATTTGTTACCTGCGAAGAGTGTGAGCCTTTTTTCCCACTCTTCCATGTATATTATTGTGTGTTTTACTTTTGTGTTCTTTGGATATGGAGTTTTAAATCAACTCCATAGGCATCATCTTTTTCTGTGTGTTACACAGCACCCTCAGTGCTTTCAGACTCCCCAAGGTTTAAATACCTTCTCTGGGACTGACTACTGTCTCCCAGAACCTGTAAGGTGAAATTGACTTTACTAGTCTTTTTAAATTTACCCAGCACCTACTAGCTTCCGATAGAGTGCTGGAGGGGTTGCCTAGCTTCCCCTGAGTTTAACCACTCATGTAACAGTCAAATGTTACCCTTTCCCGTTTGAAATGGCAGGGGGCAGTGGTTTTAAACAAACTACCATGATTTATCCCGACCGCGAACACCGGTAGCTAAAAATCTGGTCAGCCATTTTTTCCAATATGGCGCCCCAGACCTATCTGTAAAAACAGACTCAGGTCGACTTTTTTCGCCATTTCTTTTTGGAAAGGTCCTTCTTGTGTTTGTCTCTGAGTGCCAAACCAGGTTTGGTCCCTTTGTTCGTTGGCCTTTGGCGGACTTCAGTGCTGAAGCCCTCCTCTGGCGCCTGAGTGTCTGGGGTGGACAGGATGTGAGGGAGGTGCCCAAAACTCCCTGTGCTTAGTCCTCTTGGAGACCTGAATGCACTCTGGCATGATTGGCTGGCTGGCTGTTCGGCAAGGACAGCCACCCTGCTGTGTGAGTGACAGCCAGGCTGCAATGAATGGGGGAAAACTGTTTAAAAGCAGGTCCCTGGGACTTGGAAAGAAGAGCCGACCACTGGAACGAAAGAACCGAAGACGAGCTGAAGGAAAACTACTGCTGCAACTCCCGGTCCACCGGTGAAGCCCTGCTGCAGGTCCGAATTGCCTGAAACTCCATCGACAGGGAAGCCCTTCAAGGTTAACTTCTTCCCTTGAGTTTGGTGGGAACAACCAGCTCGTAAGCCGCTTGAACACCGTCCCCATACTGGTCGTATTTTCTTCAGAGTGCTGTTGAAAACCGGATAGCCAGTGGGAAGGATACCAGTTTGCGGTCTTTAAGGCACTCACACCTTAAACCAACGTTTTACCAAGCTTGTGGCCTCTTCCCTAGGCAGTGCAGGAACCTCCTGATGCCCTCCTTCTTTTCCCCATGACTGAAGCACAGGAACAGCGAGATCTGCAGGAACTGCCAGGAACAACTGCCTCAGATACAGCTTTTCTTCACTTACAAAGTACTGTGCAAGTGCGGTGCAGAACTTTCCCCACTTGGAAGACTTGTCCTTCCCTAAACCAACATCTAACTTTTTGTCTGACCAAATTCTTCTAAGATCAGTGGCAAAGACTTAACCGTTTACTACCAGAACTGTGCTATCCTATACAAGACTCTGAACCATTGACTTTGGCCCTGGCCTATTGAATTGAATTGCTGGTTGTAGTGAACTGAAACCCTTTGCCCTGCCTATGAAAGTATTTGTGCTGTTGATTCTTATAACCTTGTCTTTTTACCCCTTTTTTAAAGTAACTGAAGTGCCATTTTGCTCCCACTTCAGGGGAGCTGAACTTGTTCAGCAACTGATTGGTTGTGTATTGTAGTGTATTACAGTGTGATAGTGAGCTGCTTTTACTGGTGGAATGCTTTCCAAATGATTGTGTAAATAAATGTATATTCTTTTACCAAGAAACCTTGAGTAAGTGTTTGTTTGAATCACTAATTGCTAGTCCTTTGTGTAGCCTGTTGTACTGCTCACTTTACTCTTGAGATACGTCTGGCTGCTCAGCCACTGCTACCACATTACTGTGTAGTACAGGCGTGTATCAAAGGTGAAATTGTACTGACACTTGTAGTCTTAATTGTGTGTAGTATTCCCAAAGGGTACTGCATATGATTCTGTCTAACACTGGTGTACAGTGGTGAGGATAAAAGTATAGTAGTTACATTTAGAGTGCTACTCTTACCTTTGTTCAAATAACATTCAAAAGACTAAGCACCACTAGAGAAGCAATTGTTTTATCATGTCCGATATGGATAGCTACAGACAGGAGACCCTAGTCACTTGAACAGTTGATCAATTGAGAGAAATGTGTAAAGCTAGGAATCTTACTGTAAAAGACAAAAAAGTTGAATTGATAGAAAAGTTGTTGAAATACCAAAGTCTGAGGAGTGGGTCTGAAACACCTACCCCTACAGCAAATGTGAAAAATGTTGATGAGGATGATAATGTTTCAGAGGGTGATTCAAATGTTATTGATGAGTTAGATGGGGCAGAGTTTCCCAATGTAGGCCCTGTTTTACCTCTACCTGCTCATAGGCCTCAACCTTTGACCACAGGAACCCCATCAGGTCCAACACTAAATCCTGAATGTGTCTCTCTGGAAAGGATGAGACTAGAATTGGAGTTTAAAAGAATCCAAGCACAAACTGAAAGCAAACATCAAGAATTTAAGCTTAGAGAAATGGAGTTGAATCATGCACTTGAAATGACAAAGTTGTCTCTTGAAACTGGTTCTCTCCCAGAGTCTTCTAGGTCTTCCAGTCCTAAGAGGCCTTGCATGCCCAAAAATGCATTAAGTATGTATGAGGTTAAGCTTGATATTTTGGATTGGTTGGCTGCTTTTGAATATAACCATGGGATTCAAGACAGTACAGGGAATCAGATGATTTCCTTGGCTTTTTTCTAGGCTACCCCCTGTTGCAACTGAAGTGGTAATGGAGTTGAGGGACATAGACAGAAAGGAGTATGAAGGTGTGAAACTAGCTTTAATAGCTAGGTTTGGGAAGACCCCTTCCCAGAATCCTAAGAGGGTTAGAACCCTCAAAAAGCATGATGGTACCCCTTGGGCTACCTGGGTGACTGAATGTTTGAAAAACTGAAATGGGTGGGTTAAGGGTTACAGAGGTAACACTTATGAAGGTATGAGAAATCTGTTTATGTTGGAATATATTTATGATGCCTGCTCTGCTGAGCTGAGACCGCACTTGGCTGACTATAAGCAAATTGATCCAAAGAAGTTAGCAAGTGCTGCTGACTTGTGGGTTTCCAACAGGGCTACTCACAAGGATTCTGGGGTAACTCAGAAGAAGGATGAGGGAAAGCAGCACAAGAAAGACAACGAGGAGAATTCTAATACCTCCACTCCAAAAGAGGGCTACAAACATAACAAGGGTAAGCCCCGTGGGAAACCAAATCAGGATAGTGTACCCTCTGGTGCTAAACCAGAAGGAGGTCAGAACAAACCCCCATTCATAAATACATTTGGAAAATGTTATGCTTGTGTGTCAACTGACCATGTGAAAGGGGATCCCAGATGTAAGGGTAAACCTTGTGTGGTTGAATCAGTTGCTGAGGAATCAGAGCTGGAAGAGGACCTTGCTCCTGTTGGAGATATGGATCCTGCAGACCATCCTGAGCTGCAGTCTTTACTGGCAGAAGGTGGACCCTGTAGGGCAGACTTCAGCAGAGGTCAAAGAGAGTGTCCTACTCTTGAAGGTCTTCGCCAACAGGCAGCTTCCCAGCTGGATGGGCAAGAGCCAGGGAAGCATAGGTTGTACTGGGAAGATGGCCTCTTCTACAATGAACCGACTGAGTCTATCCCAGGGGACTACAGAAGACTTGTAGTGCCTCTAGAAAGCAGACTCCAGTTCCTACAGTTAGCCCATGAGATACCTTTGGCTGGTCACTTAAGTTTTAAGAAGACCAAGGAAAGGCTCTCTTTATATTTCTACTGGCCTAAATTGGTGTCTAATGTAGATAAGTTCTGTAGGAGCTGTCACACTTGCCAAACCTCTGGCAAGAGTGGAGCCAAGAATGTGGCACCCCTGGTGCCTCTCCCAGTGGTGGGGGCCCCTTTTGAGAGGGTAGGAATCGACATTGTTGGTCCCTTAGTCCCTCCAACACCTTCAGGAAACAGGTTTATCCTGGTTGTAGTAGACCATGCTAAAAGGTATCCTGAAGCCATACCTATGAGCTCTGTTACAGCTCAGGCTGTTGCTAAGGCCCTACTTGGTATTTTTACCAGGGTAGGTTTTCCTAAGGAAGTTATCTCTGACAGGGGATCCAATTTTATGTCCCACTACATGCAGGCCATGTGGAAAAACTGTGGAGTAACTTACAAGTTCCCAACTGTCTGCCATCCCCAGATGAATGGTTTGGTAGAGAGGTTCAACTGTACAATGAAGAGCATGATAGGTGCTTTAGAGGAACCCCTTAGGAGAAAGTGGCACCTTCTACTGCCATGCCTTCTATTTGCTTATAGAGAAGTCCCTCAGGAGGGAGTTGGATTTAATCCCTTTGAGCTTCTCTATGGCCATCCAGTTAGAGGCCTCATGGCCCTGATTAAGGAGGGGTTGGAGAGTGCTCCTTCCCCCAAGCCAGTGAGAGTCACTGACTATGTGATAGGTCTCCGGAGGAGAATGTCAAACATGATGGCAGAAGCATCAGATAACTTAAAAGCAGGTCAGGCTCTGGTCAAACATTGGCATGACCAGAAGGCCAACATGGTTGAGTTTACTCAAGACCAGCAAGTTTTAGTTATGGTTCCTACAAGGCAGAGGGCCTTATAGGACAAGTGGAGAGGACCCTTCAAGGTTGTGGGAAAACCTGGAGAGGTCAACTATCTGGTGGACTTAGGCAATCCTAAGGAGGCTCCCAGAGTCTTTCACACCAACCGTCTAAAAGCTTCTGTCTCGAGACCAGAAGTGGGAGCTTTGCTTCTAGCTTCAGCTCAAGAGGAGGAGGAGAGGTAACCTCTACCTGACCTTCTCAGAGGCCAGCCTTTAGATGAGAAAATAGAAGGAGTCAATCGCTCTTCTAATCTGACACCTGAACAACAGGAGGAGTGCAAGTTTCTGTTAAATCACTTTACCTCCCTGTTTTCACTATCACCAGGCTTGACCCTTTGGGGCCAGCATGATATTCTCACTGGTGACTGTTTACCTGTTAAAAGCAGAGGTTACAGGATGTCAGACCATGTAAGAACACACATAAAGGAGGAGGTCAACAAGATGCTTGATCTCGGGGTAATAGAGTCATCTACAAGTCCATGGTTTAGTCCAATTGTACTAGTGCCGAAGGTAGGATCCAAGAAGTTGAGATTCTGTGTGGACTATAGAGCTCTTAATGCAGTCACAAAGACTGATTCCCACCCTTTACCAACAACAGATGAACTGGTGGACACGCTTAGTTCGGCCAAGTACCTCAGTACATTTGATCTCACTTCAGGCTATTGGCAAATAGCACTGACAGACCATGCCAAGAGGAAAACTGCATTCTCAACCCCAGCAGGCCTCTACCAGTTTAAGGTAATGCCTTTTGGACTAACAAATGCACCTGCAACATTCCAAAGGATGGTTAATCAAGTTCTGAATGGGATGGAGGACTTTTGCATGGCATACTTGCATGACATTGCAGTGTTCAGCCCTACTTGGAAAGAACATGCTGACCAGGATATGTTTTGCAGGCTCTTGAGCAGGCCCATCTGACCATAAAGGCAAGTAAGTGTCAAATTGATCAGAGCAAAGTGGTCTACCTTGGACATGAGGTAGGAGGAGATGAAATCAGGCCATTGCCTAGCAAGGTGCAAGCTGTACAAAACTGGGCCACCCATACTACTCAAACCCAGGAAGCTGAAGGAACCAGAAACAAGGTGGGCAACCATTGAGCGAGAGTGCTTTGCTAGTGTGTGGTCACTGAAGAAGTTTATACCATACTGGTATGGATCTACTTTTGTGATTCAGACTGACCGCCAACCCTTGAGATGGTTGATGCAAATGAAAGGGGAAAACCCTAAACTACTTAGATGATCAATCAGCCTGCAAGGGTTTGATTTTACCATTGAACACAGGTCTGGGTGTCACCACCAAAATGCTGATGGGCTCTCCAGGATGTTTGACCGACTGGAGTAAGGAGATTCATCCAGGAGTGGATTAAATCCTCATGTCCCTTAGTCCGGGGGGGACGAGTGTTAGGGAGCATTCTCAAGAATGTGCTAATTTCCCTTACCTTTTGAGAGCCCCAGCAACTTTGCTGGATTTGTAGGATTTGATTTTATTACCTGGGAAGAGAGGGAGCCTTTTTTCCCACTCTTCCATGTATTTTGATGTGTGTTTTTCTTTTGTGCTCTTTGTATATGGAGTTTTAAAACAACTCCAGAAGCATCATCTTTTTCTGTGTGTCACACACCACCCTCAGTGCAGTGGCACAGGGGTGTCTTTCAGACTCCCCAAGGTTTAAATACCTTCTCTGGGACTGACTACTGTCTCCCAGAGCTTGTAAAGTTAAATTGAGTCTTTTTACATTTACAGACCCAGCACACACTATCTTCCTATAGAGTGCTGGAGGTGTTGCCTAGCTTCCCCGAGTCTAAACACTCACGTAACAGTCACATGTTACTCTTTCCCATTTGAAATGGCTGGTGGCAGGGGTTTTAAACAAACTACCATGATTTTTCCTGACCATGAACACCGGTAGCTAAAAATCGGGTCAGCCATGTTTTCCAATATGGCGCCCCAGACCTATCTGTAAAAACAGACTCTGGTCGACTTTTTTCGCCATTTCCTTTTGGAAAGGCCCTTCTTATGTTTGTCTCTGCGCGCCAAACCAGGTTTGGTCCCTTTGTTCGTTGGCCTTTGGCGGGCTTCAGTGCTGAAGCCCTCCTCTGGCGCCTGAGTGTCTGGGGTGGACAGGATGTGAGGGAGGTGCCCGAAACTCCCTGTGCTTAGTCTCCTAGGAGACCTGAATGCACTCTGGCGTGATTGGCTGGCTGGCTGTCCAGCAAGGACAGCCACCCTGCTGTTTGAGTGACAGCCAGGCTGGAATGAATGAGGGAAAACTATTTAAAAGCAGGTCTCTGGGACTTGGAAAGCAGAGTCGACCACTGGAACGAAAGAACCGAAGACGAGCTGAAAGAAGACGACTACGGCGCACCAAGTATGGGCTAAGTACTGTTGGCTGCCGGTTGCCTGCGCCTTTTAACTTTTGCGACTCGTCATTTGCGTTGCATCACAGCCTCAAGCCATTGGAGCAGCGTTGGAGCCGCCTGTGGTCTAAGTGTAATTCACTGACTTTTTTTCCCCTGGAGGACGTACAAACTGGTAACACCAGCCTGCCTGACCTCTAGGTGATTACGCCATCCCTGTGCTGCCTAGTTGTGCAGTTGTGCACCACTCTGGTTAAGTTTTGCACCATTGTAGTTTTTTGTTGGTTGTGCTTGTTTGCTAGAGGGCTAGTCCGTGTTCACAATACCCCATTTCTATTTTTTGAAGGTGTTTCCTGCTGAGGAGGCTCCGCCCCCCCTGTCACGTGTGACGCTTCTCATCTCTTTCAAAAACACACAGCCTCGCGCGCCGCACACCAAGTACGGGCTAAGTACTGTTGGCTGTTCGCGGTGCGCGGCGCGGGTCGCTGGGCCTTCTGAGACTGGTTCAATTGTTGACAGAGGATTCTAAAGGTATTGATTAACTACTGACTAAATAATGGTGGTCAGTCTGCGCAGCAGCAAAAGTCTTGCTGAAGGTAATTCTCATGTAGGGATGAATGCCACAAATCCGGTGCTACTACATGACTCTGATATAGAGCCAAATCCAATTACATTTAATGTAGCGGTATGTGAACATGGTATAAATGACACAAAAAACATCCCGTATAGTCTGCAATCACTAGCAGTAGAACCGAATGATGATAAATTTAATCAGCCGCCCTCCTGCACATCTAATGTTCCTTTTGCAGCCAGAGAATCATTCAAAACGCCCACAAACAAAAAAAACCTCTGTTGTAATAACTCCAAAAGAGCTAGTAGGAAATTTGGCAGTTGTAAAGCAAGATGTGAAAACCTTTGTGG